>NW_020854909.1:0-721 GCF_000972845.2 Larimichthys crocea | reverse complement strand
CAGGGTTATCGGGACACAGGGTACACTGACTGTGCCGAGTTCGGTGTCCCCCGGGTAAAGGGTCGCCGCGCGGCGGCCAAAAAGACATTTCTCTTTTCGGTCTCATCAGCGCTTTGATGCAGGGGGCTGAAATTTCAGTATGCGTATCAGGACGTCGGCCACGATCGCCGTGCCGAGTTTCAGACCCGGGCGCGCTTCGGAAGGGTCAGAGTTCAGCCGTTCTGCACTCAGCGAGGCCTTTGAGAACAACCTCTTAGGCTTTAACTCATCAACGCTTTAAGTTGGGAGGCTGAAATTCGACTATGTTGCATGCCGTGGAGCCCTCTGCTGAGACTTTTTGGTCCCGTCGCGATCACATCACCGTAGAGCTAGTTAGCTTTCTAGAAGGCCCACAGAGTTGGGACTTTGGGAGCCTGATCTAGGCCTCAGAGAAGAAAAGCACAGCTAGTTTCATGTGGTTTGGTGCATTTTTGTGGCCGCGGCGAGGGCTCGGATTCGCGTAACGGCGCGCCTTGCGGGCCCCGCCCATCAAAAAGTACTGGGCCGACGGGGACCGGGCCGATGTCTATCCGCTCGTCTGGGACCCCCGAACAACATACTAAAATTTCAGACCCATGCGACTTGTAGAAGTACATGTCCAGTAGCAATCCTTGAAAGTCCTTGAAAATCCTTGAAAATCCTTGAACGCATTCCTTAAACATTCGGGAAACCCTTTAAAGGT
>NW_020854908.1:0-1032 GCF_000972845.2 Larimichthys crocea | reverse complement strand
CCGAGCTTGCAGTCTTCCTCCCGCCAAACATACCGTCAAACATTGCAGTGAACAGTCACGTTACAGGTCAAAGGCATTACTTGATGCTCTAAGCATGCCATTTATTCGGACCCCTCCAGGTAGAGGGGGGCTCCAACGCATCAACGCTCCTGACAAACTGATCCTTCCACGCTCAAAGCAGGACGTCGTGGTTGAGTCACCGCGGCAGGACGTCAGAACTGAAATCCAAACAGAAACCACCCTCCTCTGTTCCCACCACAGAGTCTTACTCATCACCACACGCACATCCAAACACAGCAGATAACAGCGGAAATCCGCTGCCTCGACCGGTACAACAGTAACTGTGCTGCTGTGACGCCTCTGTCAGAGTGAACAGCTCGGGTGTTTTTTTTAATGAAGGTCATGGAGGGTTTTTCTGCTCAGCAAAAACTGGAAACACAAACTATACAATCCACACACATACAGGTGACACTGTAGTGTATGTGAATGTAAATGTGTGTGTGAGAGAGGTTGGTTGGTTGTTTGGTCATCATTAGTGATACAGCATGCTGTCACACTTTGACTCAATGCTCCTCCCAGTCAACAACAGGCCTGTTATTAAAATTAAGGGTAGTGTACCAACTTTACACAACAAAGTCTGTTTACAGGTCTTGGGGAGCAGTACATGTTTTTATTTTGTGGCTCCAGAGGATGCTGCTCAAGATCTGATTAACTGGTTTGTTGGTGTTGAAGACTTCAAGATTGAAAATTTTTAAAAAGTATGTGGAGCGTGGCGTTAGAAACAAGTTCAGCAGACCTCTGTTAGCTCTCTGCCTTAGGCGAGCATGAATCGCCAACTGAACTGTTGGCAGCTGTGTTGCATTGTGGGTAATGTAGGCGCCAGGATTTGAAGGAAGAATGGGTGGAATAAAAAAGACGATATCCAGTTCTGCTGCTGTTCATGAGTCACATTGAGTACACAGGAGTGTCGTTTTAAGTACCACAATGGAAACAAATAAACTTACATCATTTATAGTTTGGATTACAACATAT
>NW_020854907.1:0-1061 GCF_000972845.2 Larimichthys crocea | reverse complement strand
TTTTTATTAGAAGGAATAAATAATTCATCAATTGGAACTAAATAATAATTAATTCATCTTTTATTCAAAATTGATTTTTTAAACATTCATTTGACACCAGCAGAGATAGTGATCATGTTCATCAACTGTGAACCAGGAGTGCAAACAAACATTAAACTGGACTAACTGGTTCATGTCGTATGAAGTCCTGCACTCATCCTGATGCCACATGGTAGCTGATGGTCAGTGAGTGATGGGTGACAGATGGATGAAGGTGCCACTTTAACAATTTACAACAAACATTTACACTTTCATTTTGTACCATATACAGGGTATCTGTGAAATCCTACTGGTTCTGTATATCAAGACAATTATGAAAGTACACAGAAAGAAGACCACATTATGGAAGTTTAAGAGTGACTAAATTACACTGGAAATATGTTTTTTAATTACTAATAAACTATTTAATAATTCTGAGGGCCTTGTTAGTAACAGAGAAGGAAAAATGGGAAAGAGCAACTAAATTAAATAATGTTAACAAAAGTAAAATTATAATTTGATTCATAGAACTATTTGTAATGTATCCAGTGCTAGAGTTCCATGTAGGTCACATCGGCTGTGAATAAAATATAAAATATGAGCTGCTGAATGATTAAATCTCAACAGTTCACCATAATAAAAGCAATGAGAGAACAATGCTCTGGAACGTAACACACACCGGTCCGTACAGTTCACGGTTTACCAATTCCAAGAATGTCCTGACAAACCACCCACGCTCTGACAATCAAGATATAAACCAGCAAAGACAGTTTGTTGTCACTTTTTCTCTCTGAGGACAGACACACACTGACAGACAACAGGATACAAATCTACTGTATCCTGTACTGTAACTGAGTTACTGGGAACTCTGGAATACTGCTACTTCCACTGGTTGCTTTAAACGAGTTTTAGAGGAACGATGACTCAAAGACAAAGCAAAGTGAAACCAATGTGAGAGTAATGCTTTGGAACATACAGTTCATGTCATACAGTTGATGTCTTGGTATTTAAAAAGCTATCCTGACTCCACCTATTCTCTGAAT
>NW_020854906.1:0-6079 GCF_000972845.2 Larimichthys crocea | reverse complement strand
ACCGGCGTCGACATTTTTTTTCCCAACCTCTAATTCAGATCAGGATACGTAAATTTCTCCCGTAGGTGACAACCTCAACAAGGGGACCGCTAATTCAAACCCATCATCAGGAGCTGAATTAATTCAGATCGGGATTAGCCGCTGGGAGCTCACCCCATTCCTGTTACTATGGAAAACAGCCGAACCCCACAATACAACACCACACACATCACTGAAGCACGTCAGCTTAAGCGAGAAACACACATGATCCTGGGCAACACACACTAGCAACGCCACACAACAAAGCCAGTCACACGAAACAGAAGAATCCACTAGCAACAACTATTCTCTCCATCACACACACACACACACACACACACACAAAATGCATGTATCAATTACTTACCCTCGTCACAGATATTGTATTTCTGGATCAACCAGTCGATTATATCGCGGCCTGAGGAAAAACAGAAAGAAGGGAGACAAGAAAAGAGGACAAACTTCCTCCCTCTGCTCTGCAAAGCACACAGTATTCTCCAAAATTCACTTCTGCATTAAACATGACCGCTGGGACAAACACAAGCTGCAATGTGCTTATTCACACACGCACACAAGATATGCACACTGGCATAAAGGACCCACACACACACACTGCACACACCTGTCATGGCGTGTGGAATGACAGTGATGAGGAGCCTCTGGTTTCTCATCTTCATGCCCATGTCAGGGTCCTGCATGGACACAATCACTTTCTCCATCTGTCCAGAGAACACACACACACACACACACGGGGATGCACACACATATCCACATGAGCATGCAAAACACACATATATAAACCAGAAATTAAGAATAAAACGAAATGTTCCACCTTTTAGTAACTTGTTTTCATCCTGGAGCTCGTCCATGTGTGTTGTATGTTTTTAGGATTTATTCCATCTCCAGTATAAAATGTCACATTATGAAAATAACCCAAAAGGAAACAGAATCATGAAGAATAATCTTACCTTTCGAAAGCATGACATTTGCTCCCGGTTCCAGCCTCCTTTAGCCAGAGTGTTGATGGTCATCTTTCGTGCTGCTTGAGATCACTCGACGGGACGGTGAAGTGTGAGACCGAAGAGCTGTCGGGAGCGCGCAGCAGAGAGTGCACCACAGTTTCCTTTTTTTTCTTCTCCCCCATCAGCCGGTCCGATGCCTGGAGGGCGCGCCCCTGTGCAGATTAGAAAGGATTACAGTGTGCCAAAGTGATTTTCAATATGATATATAGTTGCTCTTGTTACAGGAGCGAAAACAACAGCTGCTGTATAGTGTTTGCATTTGTCTCTAATATATTTAACCTCACTGAAAAGGCAAACTATCAACATAGTCTAATATATATATATATATATATATATATATAGAGATAGTATATATAGATAATAGATATATCCTATCATATTAGATATACTGAAATGTGCTCATGTCAAACATACAAAAATGACAACAAATTCAACGACACTACTTAAAATGAAATCAGTTACATACATATTTAGCCCATAATAATAACATTTCTTCCCTCAACCATTTAATGTTATTTAGCATGTTTAGTTTAATTGTGTTTTTTTTTTTTTTTTTACTAGAAAACAGGTATTTCACATTCAAAAACTGCAACGTAAAAAGGCCTACGGTATAATTTTGTGTGAAATAATAAAAACAAGTCTTAATTAAAAAAAAATGACTATACAAATAATGGAATAAGTCTATATATACACGCCAGTACAAGCCTATGAGTAAACAAACAAACAAATGTTTTCTTTTTCTCTAATCATGAGATCACAAAAAGTCTCTTTTGAAATAGCTAAAAAGGAGCTTAATTTGAATTTTCGATTCATAATGTAGAGACGTAATAAACAGTTTATGCCATGTGATTATGCAATAATAATAATAATAATAATAATAATAATACAGTGATCATAATTCACAGTAAAGTTACACCGTTTGTCCGTTTTAAATGTGTCTAAACTTTGTTGTTGACATCCAGCAGGCAGCACATGCTGGGACTCTGCTACGTCAACGTTTTTTTTCCCACGCAGGCTCCCGTAGTGACAGGAAGTGTTTCCGTCGTGGTTTAGAGACCATTCACCAGTGTCCTCCTCATCATCGGCTCAGATTTTAAAGTGTATCGAGAGTTTCCTGCAGAGGTAAGAGCTCAGACAGATAACAGATGTGTGTTTGCTCTCACAAAGACGGCTCGGACTGTGACTGACGCTCGCGAGGCTCGCTGAGGAACAGGAAGCAGTTTACTTAGCTAACCGTGCTAACGTTAGCTGATGACTGACTGACTGACTGACTGACTGCTGCAGCTGGGAGCCTCCAGCTTGTAACACCTATATGTGGAAAAGTAACCTTTAAACCGGACCTGTGTTCATGCAGAGAAGCTGAACAGAGGCTCGGCGCATTGTTGTTACAGCTCGATGTATTTACTGCGTAGCTGCGTCTCCGACTAATGATCCAAAGACTTTGCTCAGCTACATATTGTGTCAATTCAATCACAACTTTTTAATCACTTTTTTTCAAAGCAGGCCATTCTCATTAGTTACTTTGAAGCTTTAAAGTGTCAGGGTTCCCACGGGTGCTTGAATTCCTTGAAAATTCCTTGAATTTTTTGTGAAGTGCTTGAAAATGCTTGAAATTTGTGTGAAGTGCTTGAAAATGCTTGAATTTTTTGTGAAGTGCTTGAAAATGCTTGAAATTTGTGTGAAGTGCTTGAAAATGCTTGAATTTTTTGTGAAGTGCTTGAAAATGCTTGAAATTTGTGTGATGTCTATTTGTCACTGTTATTGCTGTTATACACAATACACCGCTCACAAGCTGAGAATACAAGCCAATTCACAATTAGTTAAAAATCAAAACAGTCAATCTACCACCATATGAAATAATGCTAATTAGACCCATATTATTATGCCATACAGTGGCACCGCTGCACTTCCCATGACCATCATGGCAAACACAACTAGTAGGCTACCTATTTAAAGGTGCTGGAAAAATGGACAAACTGGTGCTTGAAGGTGCTTGAAAAGTGCTTGAATTTGTTCATGAAAAAGGTGTGGGAACCCTGAGTGTGTCACATCTCCTCCGTTGTCTCTTGCCAGGTGGTGATGGGTGACATCCGTCAGTCGTTGCTGCCTCGCGATGTGCTGAGCGCGGCCAAGGAGCTGCTGTATCACCTGGACATCTACATCTGTAACCTGGTGCAGTCAGGGAGGCAGCCTCCTCAGGTGGACTCCAAGACCCTGGAGCTGGTGGAGGAGTTCATTCTGCATGCACCCAAAGACAGAAACACCCCAGCCAGGGTATGGCACCGAGACTTTTGAGATGCTCGTACGCCAAAATCCAGAATATAAACACAGAAATGTTGACAGACCCATGAATTTGTTTGTGTTTTTTTTTTTATTTCAGAGGATGAGCGCTCTCCAGGAGCTCCAGCTGTTGGAGATCATGTGCAGCTGTTTCCAGGAACAGAGCCGGGATACTGTCCGTCAGCTTATGTTCTCCGCCCTCTTCAGTCTCCAAGGAAACCAGGCAGACGAAAGTCGCATGGCACTGTTAGGCAAGCTGGTCTCCATGGCAATCGCCGTGGGACGGGTTCCTATTTTGGAATGTGCCGCTACCTGGTTACAGGTGAGGATTCAAACACTCAAAATGTGTGTTTTAATCTTAATAAATCCTTTTATGGTGTGATGTACAGTATTTCAAGTACTTCTTTGTTCTTTCTTTCTTTGTGTGGATATGTGCTTGTGCTCTACTGAACTCATGTCTGTGGATGTGTTTGTGTCCCGCAGAGAACCCACCGTGTGTACTGTGTGCGCCTGGCTCAGGTGTTAGTAGACGACTACTGCAGTATGGTGCCAGGCTCTGTGCCCACCCTGCAGAACATCCACAGCGCCAGCCCACGCTTCTGCTGCCAGTTCATCACTGCTGTCACCACCCTGTATGACCTCACCTCAGGTACTTTGGTGGGACAACCTCCAAAAACTGGGATTTGAGCTCTGTAAGGAGATGTTTGCATCCTTTTAGTCGTTTTAACAACGTGTGTGTTTGTCTGTTTTTAGAGGAGCTCACTCCTCCTCTAGAACTCCTCCAGATGATTGCATCGTGGATCCAAGATGACCCTCGCCTAGTTCTCATTACCTTCCTGAACACGCCCCTCTCGGGCAGCCAGCCAATCAGCTCACTAGATGTCACGCCGTTGGGGGGGTTGGTGCGTTGGTGTGTCAAAGCGCCTCTGGCTTACAGGAGAGACAAAAAGCTGGCGCTGACTAATGGCACCACTGAGAGTGAGCCAGAGGTGGGGCCTCTTTTCTCTGCTCTCCATCTGAGCATCCTACAGGTGTGTTTCTGCAAACTCAAGAATACATTTCACTCTGATTGTTCACTTGAAATTGATGATAACAAACCATTTCCTCGTGCGTTCCACATGTAGGTCTTCATGCTTTTGCCAAACATACTAAATGAGAAGGGGCTTTTCGGCCGCCTGGCGTTGCTCCAGATGGAGTCTCTGGCCACATTGACATCTGACCTCTCCAGGCTGTTGGACCAGGCCGACAAACACACGCATACGTCATCCACCGACACGCACACACTGTCCCAGCTGACCCTGGACAGGCTGGCACAGGCCTTGCAAGTGGCCATGGCCAATGGAGCCCTGCTGTGTTCGAGAGGTAAGATGGTGGCGGTCACATATGTGAGAGTGAATGGTTGTTTCCCACTACGTGTCAGCCCAGTGCTGAACTGGCGACCTTTCCTCTTACCCAATGTCACCTGGGATCAGCTCCAGCTCTCCACAACCCTGATAAAGATATGCAGTTATGGAAAATGAATAAATGAACCTCAATAGATCCATGAATAAAGAATAATATTTGCATAAATAAAAGATAAGTATAAGCCTAGTGGCATCACAGTTTCCTAGTTGGTGCCTAGTTTTTATAGTGACAAATCAGTCCTTCACCTAAACTTATACAACTTCTCCACCTTCTTTGCTGTAGACTTGCAGTGGACAAAAATGTGCGAATAGCTACAGATTAAAGATTTAAGTGATGACTACATTCATAACTGATTCGTTTGTTTTTATCACTTGTTATACGGTTTACCTCATCATGCTGTGGTGTGATGTTCAAGTGCTTATTTTACACTGCCTTGTCTCCACAGAGGACCTGAGAGCCATCTGTTCCCGCCTCCCACACAACAAGTAAGAACAATTAACTTTCCATTCCCGTTCAACTTGTAATAATTTCCACTGGTTACTTGGTAACAGCTAGAACTATAAAAAAAAATAAATAAGAGTATGATAAGCATAGCATTAGCCTCTCTCCTGATGATACTCTCCCGAAAATGTACAAATGAAAATAAAACCACTTTAGTTCAACGACACTGCAACTTTAATTCCAGTCATTTAAGATGGGACATAAATATTGAGACACACACACTTCATTTCTGATGTCATTTGAAGAAATAGTGCCATCCTTAACCTGCACCCTACCACAAGGGTATTACACATTCAGCTTGTTCCACACACATAATGTTGTATATGTTTTATTAGTCTAAAGATTATATTCCAGCATTCTGAATTATTTTACTTACATAAAGTTGGAACAGAAATTCAGTTTTGAAGCCAGAAAATGGTTATATCCATGTAAATCACAACTGTGCATCGCTCTATCTGTATTTTAATGAAGTATTGTTTTGATGGGGGCCTCAGATTTTTGTTCTGATGTGAACATGACTTATACTTCTTTTTTTTAAATTATTTCTTTCTTGTTCTTGTCTCCAGTTTGCTCCAGTTGGTGCTGTCAGGCCCAGTGATGTACTACAACAACATTCACACCCCTCCACTGGCCTTCAGCCCGCATGCAGCTCACTCCCCCATCGCCTCACACCCCACACACCCCACACACCCTGCACACCCTGCACACACGCCACACACACCTCTAGCCACCCACCCCTCCTCTCACCCTCAGTACCCCGCTCAGCCTTTCATGACGGGGATGCCGTTCCCCTTCCGACCCAGCCACTAAAAGAAACTTGTTTGCAGACGTGAAGTTGTTGGTGTGAGTAAGTG
>NW_020854905.1:0-1307 GCF_000972845.2 Larimichthys crocea | reverse complement strand
TGGTCCTAGGAAATACAAAGACAAATCACACGAGAATCCTGGACGTACGCGAGACCCCGCGATAAACTGTGTATAAAGAAAACATCAACAACAAACAGCTTACTTTGCTTTTCCAACGTGGAAGAGATTATAAAAAGGACATGTTTTACATGTTTTACTATACATAAACAATTATGGAAATGTATTTTCTTTACATATACATATATGAACCTATAACTGTATACTGCGATGATAAATGGTGCTTACCTTTAATCCTCAGAAATGTGGCATTCAAAAATGTCATTTCTAGTCGGTTTATTTTTATACAGTAGTAAAGTCCAGTATCGCTGAGCTTTGTCCCATTAATTTGCAGAAGAAATGTTCCAGGTTCTTGTTTTGTTGTCATGTGAGGAGTCTGGTTAACACCTTCATAATCAAAGACAAATGTTCCTCCCAACAATTCAGGAAAGTTTCCAGAAACTAGCCTGACCCAAAACAAAGTTGCTTTGAGCCCTGACGATTTCTGTCGTGTACACGTCAAATTCACATCATCTCCAACACCAACAGTCTTCATGTCAAAGTTCAGATCATCTGAGCATCCTAAAGACAAATGAAATACAGCAGTGATCAACAACAGAGATAGATTCATATCTGCCCTGTGCTCAAATGATGCAAGAATATGAAAATATATTTATAAGACAAAAATTGACTTACGCCCCACTGTGAGGATCAGCAGTAAATAAAACACGGTCAGCATTTTCATTGTATTCCACTTGAGACTACAGTAAAATCAGATGCTAATAGAAGATGATTTACCTTAATGTAACTATATCAAGGGGGAGGGAACAAGTTCAGAGCAATCTGATTGGCCTGTTGTTACGTTGGTGTTTCACTGTACTACCACAGAGGAAATAATATCAACCATATTTCCAACCTAAAGACATGAAACAACAACAACAGCAAGCGTTTGTTTCATGTTTCATGGTGGGTTTCTATAACTGACACTGAGAGTAAACACGAGAGATCTTAATGTGAACTTCAGTGATTTGGATGGACTCACTTTACCTTTAAGGGGTGATGTATCAAGAGAATTTCCTTATAATCAAGGAAGAAGAGATAATATGACACAATTCAGAACTTTATTTGTGTTGTACACTGAGCTCTCCTTCCTCCTGATGGTAATCGCCTCCAGATGAAGGCAGAATCCAACGTGACTCTGTTTATTCCACAAGAAGCCGGGTCTCTCCCTGAGCAGCAGCCCAGGGGTCTATTGGTGAATAATGACGCCTATTCACACCAATGAGAATTACTTGCTTAATGGATATGGC
>NW_020854904.1:0-739 GCF_000972845.2 Larimichthys crocea | reverse complement strand
ATTTTATGTTTTGTGATTTTATGTTCAATGCTGATTTTACGTTTTGTGATTTTATGTTCAATGCTGATTTTATGTTTTGTGATTTTATGTTCAATGCTGATTTTATGTTTTGTGATTTTATGTTCAATGCAGATTTTATGTTTTGTGATTTTATGTTCAATGCTGATTTTATGTTTTGTTGATTTTATGTTCAATGCCGATTTTATGTTTTGTGATTTTATGTTCAATGCTGATTTTACGTTTTGTGATTTTATGTTCAATGCTGATTTTATGTTTTGTGATTTTATGTTCAATGCTGATTTTATGTTTTGTGATTTTATGTTCAATGCTGATTTTATGTTTTGTGATTTTATGTTCAGTGCTGATTTTATGTTTTGTGATTTTATGTTCAATGCTGATTTTACGTTTTGTGATTTTATGTTTAATGCTGATTTTATGTTTTGTGATTTTATGTTCAATGCTGATTTTATGTTTTGTGATTTTATGTTTAATGCTGATTTTATGTTTTGTGATTTTATGTTCAATGCAGATTTTATGTTTTGTGATTTTATGTTCAATGCTGATTTTATGTTTTGTTGATTTTATGTTCAATGCCGATTTTATGTTTTGTGATTTTATGTTCAATGCTGATTTTATGTTTTGTGGTTTTATGTTTAATGCTAATTTTATGTTTTGTGATTTTATGTTCAGTGCTGATTTTATGTTTTGTGATTTTATGTTTTGTGATTTCATGTTTTGT
>NW_020854903.1:0-664 GCF_000972845.2 Larimichthys crocea | reverse complement strand
CTCTTTCTGTCAGTTTCCATGTTCAGTCATCAAATCTGGGCTCCATTGATGCTGGCTTTATATGTCTGTGGAGCTCATGTTTAACTCCAGGTTAAACTACTCTGAGTTGATTAAACTAACTCAACTCAGCTGTTGTGAAACCGAAAACTCAGAGTTTCCTATCTCAGAGTAGATCAACTCAGAGTTCAGGATTTGACTCAGAGTTTGTTGAACCTGCTTTGTGAAACAGACCCCAGCAGCTCTCCCTGCTGGATGATCCACAGCTGCCCTCAGGAGCTCTGATAGATGTGGCAAAACACCTGGGCAACCTGACCTTCAACATCTGGAACAAAATGAAGGAGATGGTTACATATTCTCCTGTGATTTTGGATCCAAACACTGCAGAATCCAGCGTCTTTGTTTCTGAAGATCTGAAAAGTGTGAGATACCAACAGAGAGAGAGACAGCTTCCAAAAAACCCAGAAAGATTTAAATGCTACCCCACAGTCCTGGGATCTGAGGGCTTTGACTCTGGGACTCACAGCTGGGACGTTGAAGTTAATAATCAGGTAGACTGGGCAGTGGGTGTGACAGAAGAATCTGTGCCTCGGAAGGAAGAAATTCTGGGTGGATACTGGGGAATATGGTTCTGCGATGGTCAATACAGAGCATACTCTCCATCGCT
>NW_020854902.1:0-607 GCF_000972845.2 Larimichthys crocea | reverse complement strand
ACAGTGGTTAAGAGTCCAGAAACAGAATAATAAAAAGTACCTTGGTCCTGACCCCCTTGAAGTTTAGTGACTTATCATTATTATTAGCATATAACTTATATGATACGTTGTATGATGTAATATGATGGTGACTGTATGTAAAACCCCGTCTCCATGCACGTTGTGTTTGCTATTGCCAATTCACAAACTCCTGTCCTCTTTTTGCACCCTGCTGGCTCCGCCTTCGTCAAGCCGAGCACAAGAATCACAAAAGTGTTTTCAAAATAAAACAATATATAAGAAATACATTATACAACACACACATAAGGGCTACTACAAGGATAAAATGGGACACATACGGTGCATGTATTATACGAATAAAATGTATCCTATATGTAACCTGTGAAATTCACGTAGTACACATGTTCAAATCTTAATCCACTATGGACACACTATAGATCATGTGTATTGTTCATAAAGGGTTATAATTGTATGGTACTACATGTTTGCGTGTAGTCTGGTTAATGTTTGTTTGACCTTTGATTTTACGGCACTTGTACTTTACTTGAGTATTTCAATTTTATGTTACTTTAAACTTCTAATTAATTACATTTTATATGTAAATATT
>NW_020854901.1:33731-39408 GCF_000972845.2 Larimichthys crocea | reverse complement strand
TTGGGGTTCAGTATCTTGCCCACCGACACTTCGACATGCAGACTGGAGGGGTTCAAACCGCCGATCATCTTATTAGTTCTAGCTTTAGCTAGATTAGATTAGCTTTATCTCCAAGCCACAACCGCCACAATATGTGTAGAACCACGACTGCATGCCCAAATTGGAAATGCTAATGTGAGCTGTTTGGCTGTGAGCAGCCTTATATATTTCCTATTGGATTTATTTAACTTTTACCCAAAGCAGGTACACACATTTCCTTTCCCAGAAAAAAATATTATATGATCAATAAATTCAATGCAGCAATGCACACAACAAGCTGAATGTAATGCTGTAATGCCGAGTTTAATTGACTGTGTTTTGAATGTGTGGGCAAAGGTAGCAGGGACCATGTCACCCACAAAGCAAGAAAGGTGCCTTATGCCTAGACAGATGTCACAGATCATTTTTTATCTATTAACATTACCCTGACAGGGAACATCACTGTCGGGTATGGAAACAGGAGCAAACAGGACCACAGGCCTGAAAAGAGTGGTTTGTTTGGCTGAATGTAAAGTAGGTCATGTTTCACTTTCAGGATCCCAACCGCCAACCAGATTTCGGCGCTGTAATTTAGGCCCAAATGTGCAATTTTGGAAAGGCCACAGCTCTCAGCAAAAGTCTGATTGAAATCTGAGCCATAAATCCAGTTCAATGTCGATTACAATAAAGCCTCCTGGATCATAAAGTCTGCCAAAAGCAATATGAATGACCTGAAAAAAACACTGATAATGAAAAAAAAAAAAAACTCATTTACCATTTATCTGATTATCATGAATAAAAACATATTTAAAACAAGATTGGGAACATGTCTACCAAAGCCCGAGCCATAGGGGGCACCATAAATGTGAACACTTGTCATCAGACATCGTGGCCAACTCCTGAACACACCAAGTTTGGTTTGAATCCACTGAAATAAGTGGAAATGGTGATACTTTACATATCCAGTTATTGAAGTGCTTTGATCATGTCCTTCATAAGACGGACACAGATAATCAGTAGTTTACTTGCCTCTGTTTTTTAAAAATGATCCATTTTGTGTGACTAAGACTTCATATCAACACACATCTCTGTGCTGCAAGGCAAATGTCAGCATTTTGTGTGTGTGTGTGTCTGAAAGTGCAAGATTTTCACCCTAGGGGCAGTAATGTGGGCTGGCTGTAAGGCGTATGGTGTTTCTGTATGTGTGCCATTAAGACATGGTGTGTGTGTGTGTGTGTGTGTTTATTCTGTTCAAGTCAACATGTTAAACTCTCCAATAGACACATGATTTGAAAATCTGTGAACACAGAAATGAATGTTGTTGTAGTAAAAATGTCAGATTATTCTAGAATGGACTCTCTCTCTGTGTTGATTGATGTGGCTGCAGAGTGGAGAGTCGCTTCTGGGACGCTTCTAAAATGTGCTGCTGTGCTTCCGATGGTTATTCTGGTTATTTAGAATGGCCAGGATCAGCTCCGAAAAAATAGAACCACAAATTAATAACGCGCAGCCACAAGAAAGTGTTAGTGTTAGTCATTTAATCAGTGAGACTGTTGACTTTCTGGCATCAGTAGCTTCAGCCACAAACATGGACAAGTTTAAGTTGATTTTGTTTTATTTTAATCTAGGGATGAATTACAATGATATTCTTAAATCACTTGCGGTTAGACATTTTCTTTCATACAATAATGTTCTACAATTATCATCTAAAGTGAAGGATAACTTTAGTGCACATGAGCCACTGGCCTGATCAGGTCAACAGAGTGTTTTAATGTACAGCCCCAATCCTAGTTGAGTTATAGGTTTATAATCTTGAATATAAAAGAATAATTTCCTAGCAAGGGCTGGCTCAATTCGTGGCAGCAGAAGCTAGTAGTGGCACTTGCCGGTTTCTGGTGCAGTTGCTGGTGTCTGCAGCAGCTGCCACTGACCTGCCACGGCAACTGCTGCTGTTAAGGACATTTGTTTTTATTTTTTATTTTATAAAACAGTCGTCAGTGTTGTATTTGACTCGCTGCCAGTAACATTTCCATTACGTGATTTCTGCATCAATTTGCAAGGTTTTCTTAATTCATCTCTCAACAGCTGCCGCTGTGTGGAGCAGCTACCACTGACATGCTGTTGTGCATATGTGTGCGTGTGTCAGTGAGGTAGGCACCTAAATAAAGTGTGAAACACATTATTAATTTAAAGAATAAATATTTGAATGGTTGCCAGATTTGTGTTTCTCCGGTCACCACACAGTGGCATGTGAGTGGCAGCTGCTCCGCACAGTGGCAGCGGTTGTGACGGGGCAGTTGTAACTACCTCAGACATCGCAAAAGCACGGCTGCCACCGGCAGCTACCGCGGCGTGTCAGTGGCAGCTGCCCCACACAGCAGTTTTCCTATGCCTACCAGCCCAGCTCATCCAGAGGATGAAATAACAATCACCATACATCATGCTAACACTTTGTATCACATTACTGCTTTCTCTGATGCAGAGATTCTGAACAAAGCACTGAATGTAAGACGCATACTTCCAGACAATAAAGAAGAAGCAGGGACTGGATCTGGGGTACTGAGAGATGTTCTCATCTGTTTCTGGCAGGAATTCTATGATAGATGCACACTTGGTACAACAGTAAAAGTGCCCTTCATTCGCCATGATTTTCCCACAGAAAAATGGAACGCAATTGGCATAATCCTTTTGAAAGGTTACCAAGATTGTCAATATTTGCCAAACAAACTTGCACTGCCCTTCCTTGAACAGGTGATTCATATAACAATGTGTACAGTGATCTGAAGGTACATTTCCTGCAATTTGTGAGCAACCAGGAATGTGAGGTATTGATGCAAGCAATGAGTGATTTCTCAGCAGCTGACTTTGATGATCTTGTGGAAGTTCTGGACAGCTATGCCTGTAGAAGCAGAATCACCGCTGAGAATCTTCCTACAATACTTGATGAAATAGCACGCAAAAAAACAATGTTTGTTATTGACTGCTGAAAGGAAGGTCACCCATCATCATTTCTCCCTCAGTCCAGACGCACTAACCAAGTTGTTCTCTGATCTGCCACCAACCACCAAAAAAGTCTGTAAACTGCTGAGGTTTGATGTTGATTTGACTCCAAAACAAAAGGAAGGAGCTAATCATCTCAAGAGATTCATCAGAGAGCTAGATGAAAGTAAACTGCAGAAATGTCTGCACTTCTGCACTGGATCTGATCTCATATTTACAGACAGCATCTGCGTGGAATTTGAAGAAATGACAGAGTTCACAAGAAGACCAATTGGGCACACGTGTGGAAAGATTCTGCACATCTCTGACAACTATGAAAACTTCCCAGATTTCTGTATAGAATTGAATGAAGTTCTTGAAAGCAACATCTGGGTAATGGACATTGTCTAGATTCCCACAACGATCACCACACTAATCCATTCCATGTTTGAACTAATTATGTAGAGAACAGAGTTGCAGTATTTAGGACCTATAGTAAGCACTTCAGCATGGCCCTTAATAGTTAATAAGAAAAATAAAGAGATAGAAATATAGAAAAATAACTTGCACTACAATGGTGAGACAGATGGCAGGACCCTAAATCTGACATACTTGACCATTAACAGCTTTAGACCCCAAATTACATTAATTTGTGACCCACACAGCACAATCTTTGCAAAAAAACCAACAAACAAACAGACAAAACATTACACTGATTACCTTTCATAAAAAAATACAACTACAGTTTCGTTATTTTTATAAGGGTCTTAAGTTGTAGTTCTAGTGTGTTTCACTTCACTTTTTCCTTAAACCAGAACAGATTTCCGAATCAGACAATTCAGACACCCACAGTGCTTAAAAATAGTGTTTTAATACTGATGCATAATCACACTGATGAGTAACCATAGCTCACACTACTGTCACCACAACAACAGCAGCAGCAGACAGTTCTTTGAAGATTTATTGAGGGTTACTGGTCTTTATGTCCAAATGTTACACAAAGAAATACAACCATCTCACAGCAATGCTGAAATGTCTGGTTGGGACTAGGGAAGCACATACAGTTCAGGCCACCCCAACTATCTTCACCATGGGTTTGGACATGGCCCTTAAGTCCTTGAGGGTCTCTTATAATCCAGTAGGTTGTAAGGAGAGGTCCTAATGAAGTGGATAGAAATACCTTAGAGAAAAACAAATCCAGACATTTGAAAAAACTATCACATATAACATGAGTTTCATAGTTTGTTATTATCCAGGAAGAATAAAGGCAAATGCAGAAAACACAGTTAAGAAGGAGCTAGTCAAATTATGCTGAACAACAAAACAGTTATGTTTATATTGTCAATTACTTGTTGATAAGTTTACACATTTTATGATCTCTGGAATATTTCTGTCTTTGCTATATTATGTACTGCCAGTTTGTTTACATCTATTACCCTGCACAGTTTTGCGCGTGTTTTGTGTCTTAAGTAACTTCCTTTTTAATTTAGATAGTCCAAACCACAGAAATGTCTGATAAAGACAACATTTATGATTCATACTTACTTCATAGAAGGCAGATGGGAACTCACCTCAACACGCCTGTGACCTCAAAGAATGTCATACCCTGAAAAGTAGACAGACATACACATGCACATACACATAATGTACAGAAGAGTTTGAGTTAGAAAGATGATTCAATACTTAAATAGGATTTATACATAATAATCATTATCAAGTTGCCAACCCTGTAGTTCTCAGTTCTCACAAGGTGTTTGGACATGCACCACTAGAACACACTGATAATAACTTAATGTATGGAAACTGTGGAACATTTTTACATACCTAAACCCTATATGTGTGTGTTAAACTGGCATGCATGGTCACAATTGGAAAACTGGAATTGCTATTTGATACAGTTCTTATAAAAAAGGCCAGATTTAAATGTATTTTCCAATGGTTATAAACTGTATTTCTAAAAGTGTGGTTACTCAGTTACACCACAAGAGGGAGTATGCACTGGAGTGAGCACTAGTTGTGGTTGCAGGACGTTCAAATGTCAATTGAATTGTGTCTGTTACAGACTGTATAAAACTATTGAGGAAAAGCTTTCCAGCATTGCACACAGTGTGTTTACTTGCACCCTGTACTCTAACCACTTGACCACTGATTATCCTGGCAGAATTAAAAGCATTAAAAATGAAAAAGGAGAGTTTTCCTTTGTATTTACAACCCCAATTCCAAAAAAGTTGGGACACTGTGTAAAATTGAGATGTGTTGCTGCCATCAATTTCAAAATTAGCTAATATTTTCTATGAAATGATAAAATGTCTCAGTTTCATGATATGTTGTTTACTTTCTATTAGGAATAAACTATAGATTTCTGAGATTAGAAACTTAAACTTAAACTTTCTCAGAATTCTGAGATTAAAAATCAGAATTCTGAGTTTAAAAGTCAGAATTCTGAGAATTAAAAAAAAAAATTTATGTGGCCCTAATCCTCTTCCGTATGATCCAAATTCAGATAAAAATTCAGAATAAGGACCTGGAGCTCGATATACTGTAACAAATTAAATTGGCTGCGATGTTTTCCAGGTTGGGTGAGTGAGGCTAAGAACAAGACTTTCAAATGAATTATAATTTAGTTTAGGTTTAGGATTTATTAATAGACTTGAGTCAAATATGACTCCAACTCCACCAC
>NW_020854901.1:22337-33721 GCF_000972845.2 Larimichthys crocea | reverse complement strand
TTTGAGATGTGTTCATCAATTTCAAAATGAGCTAATATTTTCCATGAAATGATAAAATGTCTCAGTTTTAACATGTGATATGTTGTTTATGTTCTATTGGGAAAAAATTAAATATTGGTTTTTGAGATTTGCCAAATTATTGCATTCATGTTTTTTTACATTTTACACAGCATCCCAACTTTGTGGAATTGGGGTTGTAAAACAAAGGGAAACTCCTCCTTTAATTCTTATATGCTTTTAATTCTACCAGATATCAGTGGTCAATGTTAGATCAGGTGCAAGTAAACACACTGTGTGCATGGCAGAAAGCTTTTCCTCAATAGTTTTATTACAGTTTATTACACACAACACAGTGGTTCTCACCTGTCTGGCTTCGGACCCCACCATCACCCTAAGGACCCCCCCCCCCCCCCCCCCCCGAGGCGAACTTTTTTCTCGTGCGCCATGATGCCCGTGCGCCCTAGCCTAACCAGCCCCCCCCCCCCCCGTTCCTACGCGGCATCGCTAAGCCCCAGAGTGTGTTTGGGGTGTGTGATCTTCCGTTAATATATATATCGGGACTTATCGGCCCAAATAGCACGTCGCGCCACCGGCAAATGCACGGTCCTCCCTGGCCATGGACCCAAATTGAGGAAAATTTTCAACTCTCAAATTTATTAATGAAAAGATGGTGCCAGTTGGTGGGTGTCTATTAACATTAAAGGCTTGTGACATAGACGCACTCCGCGGTATAAAAAATCCACCTTCAAAATAAAAGCACAGGATTTTGTTCTTAACATTTTTTTTCGGCCAGCAAGGCCCGCAACCCACTGAGAACGGGTCCGCGACCCACTTTTGGTCGCGACCCACCGTTGAGAATCACTGCACTAACAAACGAGACAATTCAATTGACATTTGATCGTCCTGCAACCACAATTAGTGCTCACCCCGGTGCATACTTTCTCTTGTGGTGTAACTGAGTAACCACACTTTTAGAAATACAGTTTATAACCATTGGAAAATACATTTACATCTGGCCTTTTTCACAAGAACTGTATCAAATAGCAATTCTAGTTTTTCAGTTGTGTCCATGCATGCCAGTTTAACACACGCATATAGGGTTTAGATATGTAAAAATGTTCCACAGTTTGCATACATTAAGTTATTATCAGTGTGTTCTAGTGGTGCATGTCCAAACACCTTGTGGGAACCGAGAACTACAGGGTTGGCAATTTAATAATGATTTATGTACTTATGTATAAATCTTATGTAAGTATTGAATCATCTTTTAACACTATGTGTATGCTGTAGCCTGTCTACTTTTAGGGTATGACATTCTTTGAGGTCACAGCGTGTTGAGGTGAGTTCCCATCTGCTTCTATGAGTAAATATAAATCAATAAATGTTGCTTTATCAACATTTCTGTGGTTTGGGACTATCCAAATTTTATAATATAACATTATGTTTCTACACAACTGTTTGTTGTCAGCATAATTTGACTAGCTCCTTCTTAACTGGGTTTTTCTGCATTTGCCTTTAATTCTTCCTGGATAATAACAACTATGAAACTCATGTTATATGTGATAGTTTTTTCAAATGTGGTCTGGCTTTGTTTTTCTCTAAGGTATTTCTATCCACTCATTTGACCACCCCTCCAATCTACGGATTATAAGGACCCTCAAGGACTTAAGGGCCATGTCCAAACCCATGGTGAAAGCTGTTGGGGTGGCGTGAACTGTATGTGCTTCCCTAGTCCCAACCAGACATTCAGCAGTTGCTGTGAGATGGTTGTATTTCTTTGTGTAACATTTGGACATAAAGACCAGTAACCCTCAATAAATCTTCAAAGAACTGTCTCGGCTGCTGCTGTTGTTGTGTGACAGTAGATGTGAGCTATGGTTACTCATCATGGTGATTATGCTCAGTATAAAAACACTATTTTTAAGCACTGTGGGGTCTGAATGTCTGATTCGGAAATCTGTCTGTTTAAGGAAAAAGTGAAGGAAACACACTAGAACACACTTAAGACCCTTATAAAAATAACGAAACTGTAGTTGTATTTTTTTATGAAAGGTAATCAGTGTAATGTTTTCTGTTTTTTGTTTGTTGTTTTTTTGCAAAGATTGTGCTGTGTGGGTCCATAATATGTATGTGGGTCTAAAGCTGTTAATGGTCAAGTAGTTCAGATTTAGGGTCTGCCATCTGTTCACCATTGTAGTGCAAGTTATTTTTCTATATTTCATCTCTTTATTTTTCTTATTAACTATAAGGGCCATGCTGAAGTGCTACATAGGTCCTAATACTGCAACTCTGTTCTCTACATAATTAGTTCAAACATGGAATGGATTATGTGTGATCGTTGTGGGAATCTAGACAATGTCCATTACCCAATGTTGCTTTCAAGAACTTCATTCAATTCTATACAGAAATTGGGAAGTTTTCATAGTTGTCAGAGATGTGCAGAATCTTTCCACACGTGTGCCCAATTGGGTCTTCTTGTGAACTCTGTCATTTCTTCAAATTCCACGCAGATGCTGTCGTAAATATGATCAGCAATCCAGTGCAGAAGTGCAGACATTTCGGCAGTTTACTTTCATCTAGCTCTCTGATGAATCTCTGAGATGATTAGCTCCTTCCTTTTGTTTTGGAGTCAAATCAACATCAAACCTCAGCAGTTACAGACTTTTTGGTGGTTGGTGGCAGATCAGAGAACAACTTGGTTAGTGCGTCTGGACGAGGGAGAAATGATGATGGGGACCTTCCTTCAGCAGTCAATAACAAACATTGTTTTTTGCGTGCTATTTCATCAAGTATTGTAGGAGAGCTCAGCGGTGATTCTGCTTCTACAGGCATAGCTGTCCAGAAATTCCACAAGATCATCAAAGTCAGCTGCTGAGAAATCACTCATTGCTTGCATCATACCTCACATTCCTGGTTGCTCACAAATTGCAGGAAATGTACCTTCAGATCACTGTACACATTGTTATATGAATACCTTTTCAAGGAAGGGCAGTGCAAAGTTTGTTTGGCAAATACTGACAATCTTGGTAACCTTTCAAAAGGATAGGCCAATTGCGTTCCATTTTTGTGGGAAAATCAGGGCGAATGAAGGGCACTTTTTACTGTTGTAACAAGTGTGCATCTATAGAATTCCTGCAGAAACAGATGAGAACATCTCTCAGTAACCAAGACCAGTCCTGCTTCTTCTTTATTGTCTGGAAGTATGCGTCTTACATTCAGTGCTTTGTTCAGATCTCTGCATCAGAGAAAGCAGTAATGTGATACAAAGTGTTACATGATGTATGGGATTGTTATTTCATCCTCTGGTGAGCTGGGCTGGCATAGGAAAACTGCTGTGTGGGGGCAGCTGCCCACGACACGCCGCGGTAGCTGCCGTGGGCAGCCTGCTTTTGCGATTTCTGAGGTAGTTACAACTGCCCCGTCACAACCCCGCTGCCCTGTGCGGAGGCACTGCCACTCACATGCCACTGTGTGGTGACCGGAAAACACAATCTGGCACCTTCAAAATTTTATTCTTTATTAATAATGTGTTTCACACTTATTTAGGTGCCTACCTCACTGACCACGCACACATTGCACAACAGCATGTCAGTGGTAGCTGCTCCACCAGCGGCGCTGTTGAGATGAATTAGAAAACCTTGCAAAGTGATGCAGAATCACGTAATGGAATGTTTACTGGCAGCGAGTCCAAATACACACTGACGACTGTTTTATAAAATAAAAATAAAAACAAATGTCCTTAAGCAGC
This sequence comes from Larimichthys crocea, assembly GCF_000972845.2. Taxonomy (NCBI): domain Eukaryota; kingdom Metazoa; phylum Chordata; class Actinopteri; family Sciaenidae; genus Larimichthys; species Larimichthys crocea. Next base: position 29,973 of record NW_020854901.1, on the reverse strand, counting down.
AGCAGTTGCCGTGGCAGGTCAGTGGCAGCTGCTGCAGAACCAGCAACTGCCCAGAAACCGGCAATGCCACTACTAGCTTCTGCTGCCCGAATTGAGCCAGCCCTTGCTAGGAAATTATCGTTTTATATTCAAGATTTATAAACCTATAACCAACTAGATTGGGGCTGTACATTAAAACACTCTGTTGACCTGATCAGGCCATGGCTCATGTGCACTATAAAGTTATCCTTCACTTTAGATGATATTGTAGAACATTATTGTATGAAAGAAAGGTCTAACCGCAGTGATTTAAGAATATCATTGTGAATCATCCCTAATTAAAATAAAACAAATCATTAAACTTGTCCATGTTTGTGGCTGAAGCTACTGATGCCAGAAGTCCCACAGTCCACTGATTAAATGACTAACAGTACACTTCTTGGGGCTGCGCGTTTTAATTTGTGGTTCTATTTTTTTCGGAGCGCGATCCGGCCACTAATAACTCAGAATAACCATCGGACACAGCAGCACATTTTAGAGCGTCCCAGAAGCGACTCTCCACTTGCAGGCAATCAATCAACACAGGAGAGAGTCCATTCAGAATAGATCTGACATTTTTACTACAACAACATTCATTTCTGTGTTCACAGATTTTCAAATCTGTGTCTATGGGAGATTTACACACATTTGACATGACAGAATAAACCCCACAACACACAACACCATGTCTTAATGGGCACACATACAAAACACCATACGCCTTACAGCCGCCCACATTACTGCCCCTAGGTTGAAAATCTTGCCACGTTCAGACACACACAGAAAACACACAAAATGCTGACATTTAGCCGTTGCAGCACAGAGATGTGTAGTTTGATAGAAGTGTTAGTCACACAAAATGGAGCATTTTTAAAAAACAAGGCAAGTAAACCACTGATTATCTGTGTCCGTCTTAGAAGGACATGACAAAGCCCTTCAATAACTGGGATATGTAAAGTAACCATTTCACTTATTTTCAGTGGATTCAAACCAAACTTGGGTGTGTTTCAGGAGTTTGGCACGATGTCCTGATGACAAGTGTTCACAGTTATGGGTGCCCCCCATGGGTCGGGCTTGGTAGACATGTTTCCCAATCTTTTTTTAAATATGTTTTTATTCATGATAATCAATAAATGGTAATGAGTTTTTTTTTTTTTTTTTTTCATTATCGTGTTTTTTTTTTCAGGTCAGTATAGTGCTTTTGGTTGCGAACTTTATGATCCAGGAGGCTTTATTGTAAGTGACATTGAACTGGATTTATAGGCTCCAATTCATCAGACTATTGCTGAGAGCTGTGGCATTTCCAAATTTGGCACATTTGGGCCTAAATTACAGCGCCGAAATCTGGTTGACTGGTTGGGGTGTGATCCTGAAAGTTGAAAACATGAACCTACTTTACATTCAGCCAAACAACCACGCGTTTCAGCGGCCTGGGTCCGTTTGCTCCTGTTTCCATACCCGACAGTGATGTTTCCATGTTCAGGGAATGTTAATAGATAAAAGATGATGCTGGTGACATCTGTCCTAGGCATAAGCAACTCTTCTTGCTTTGTTGGGTGGACATGGTCCCGCTACCTTGCCCACACATTCAAACACCAGTCATATAACTACGGGACTTACAGCATTACATTCAGGCTTGTTGTGTGAGATTGCTGCCCATTGGATTATTATGATCATATAATAATTAAGTTTTTCGTGGGAAAGGAAATGTGTGTACCCTTATTGGGTAAAAGTAAATAAATCCAATAGGAAATATGATGGCTGCTCACAGCCAAACAGCTCACATTAGCAGTTTCCAATTGTGGGCATGCAGTCCCGTGGTCTACCATATTGGGCGGTTTGTGGCTTGGAGATAAACTAATCTAATCTAGCTAAAGCTAGAAGTGGAGGATAAGAAGATACGGCTGGTTGAACCCCTCAGTGTGCATGTTCGAAGTGTCAGGTGGGTCAAAGATACATATACCCCAAATTTTTTTCTCCGGAGCCTGTGCAATCCGGTGATGAATGTGGAATGATGTTGAATGAAGATATGTAGTGTAGGAGAGCTTTGAGTGGTCAAAAGACTAGAAAAGGCGCTTATCTAGTACAAGTCCAATTTACCATTTAACCCTTATATATGAACAAAGTAGTGATCAGCCCAGACATACGTGATCAGTGGACAGAAGTAAATTAAAGTGTTGGAAATAGAAGGACAAGGGAGCCGGAACTTGAGGCCAGGTAAATATGAAAACATGAAACCTTGGATTTGTTTTCAGGGATGCAGGGCATGACCTGAGATTTTCTGTCAGAGATACAGGTGCTTAATGGGCACGGCTAGTCATAAAATGTTAATTTTTAGCATTAATTTTCTTTTTCTGTGCCAACTGTGTGGGCACCTGGCCTCAGGGAAAAACAGACGAAGGATATAACCCAAAAGCAAGCGGACTGTTGAAAATAGCATTGAAGGAATTTTGAATGTACCAGTGCAATTGAAGGTCATCAATGAATTTTTATTCTATATAGCACTAAAACATAACAAAAGACCCCCCCCCCCCCAACGTAAAAAGACTTAATATAATTGAAACAGGGTTCCGCTTGACAGAGCTCAAGAAGTCTCGGACAACCAGCGACTCAGAGTAATGTATCTCAAGGCTACGTGTTGCTGGCCAAGTAACTCCCAAGGGTTACACTGAACCAACACTTGTCTCCTTGAAAATAGAAGTGGAACTGCAGTATGGCTCCCATGTGAATGCCTACTGCATCGGGAGTTGGCTCATTATAATTTTCACTGCACTTTTGTAGGGTATTCTAATTCCATTTCAAGTTTTGAGAAGGATGAAAAAAGTTAATGGAAGTTGAAGAATTCTCACATTGTCATGTTTCAGTAACACACACATCTAACAGAAGAACACACATTTCCATTCCAATCAAGACATTTTATCATTTCATGGAAAATATTAGCTCATTTTGAAATTGATGAACACATCTCAAAAAAATTGGGACAGAGCGATGCTCACCATTGTGTAGCATGCCCTCTTCTTTTAACAACTGTCTGTACATGTCTGCGAAGTGAGAAGATCACTTCCTGGAGTTTTGGCAGAGGAATGTCTTAACTTTCTCATCTAATACAGGATTCTAACTGCTCAACCGTCCTGGGCCTTCGTTGCTGGATTTTTTGTTTTGAGATGTGCCAAATGTTTTCTATTGGTGAATAGTCTGGACTGCAGGCAGGCCAGTTGAGCACCCATACTCTTCTCCTGCAAAACCATGATGTTTGTCTGGATGGGAGCATATGTTGCTCTAAAACCTCTTTCAGTGAACGTCAACTGGCGGCCAGCGGGCCACATCCGGCCCGCAGAATATTACTGAATTCATGAATAGCCTAGTAAAGAGGAAAAAAACTAATTTTCTAAATTTTTCTTTAAGTGAAATAAAACAAATGCCCTCTGAAAAGTAGCTTGTGCAATAGCCTCCAATCAAACATGACGATAAACGCGTATAAACGCTTTTTTATTGTTTCGCATGCTCTATCTGTCTGTCAGCATTGTCCTTTCTTGGGCTTAATTTCCCCACACAATAGCGCACTATTGCAGTGTCTCAATAACAACCATCAACATAACAGAGAAGAGCATTGTGAGTGCAAGCTTTGCACATCAGCAAATAGATACAAACGAACAAATGAAAGTAGCCTGTGATCCAACAAATAAATACGAAGTAAAACCAAGAAGATCACAAGACTGAAATACTCACGTTTGGTTAATGGGAGAAGCGACATTTCCCCTCCGACACTATCTTTTTAACATCGGGCTTGACAGCTGTTAGCCTGATGCACCTGCAGTCCTCCAAAGACTGGTTTGACAGTCGGTTCCCTATGTGTTTTTATAGAGTTCATTTTTGAGAAAAAGACTTCACAGGTGTATGTTGATCCGAACATGGTGAACACATGGCCAATGTCTTCAGTGTGTCATACTCTTGGGGACAAGCCACCCAAAAGGTGCTCAAGATTTCAGCACCACAGAGAGCAGGCTTCATGTCACCAGCGGCCTGCATGTCAATCAGTGATTGGCCACCTAGTCCAGCGGCATCACCTTTCCCACGCTAGCAGTTGACAGCCTCATGAATATGAAGTCTGAAATATTGTTTTCGCTCTTTAGTGGCTTGCTACCATACACGTAATATGAGTCTGTTAACACTGACAAAGGCTAAAAAATAACATACATTTAGAAGGCAAATTGATTTATGAAATAATAATATATTACTTAGGATACAATATTAATTTAATCTTAATTTATGAGAGCATGTGGCCCTGATAGTGTCTGCTGAGAAAAATTCTGGCCCAATTGTAGTTGATGATCCCTGCTCTATGTAATTTTCAGCATTGATTCTGCCTTTCCAGATTTGTAAGCTGGCGATGCCATAGGCACTAATGCAACCCCATACCATCAGAGATAAAGAGTTTTGAACTGTCTGCTGATAACAAGTTGGATGGTCCTTCTCCTCTTTAGTGCGCAGGACACAGCGCCCAAATAATTAAAATTTTTGATTGATCTGACCTCAGAACAGTTTTCCAATTTTCCTCAGACCATTTTCAATGAGCTTTGGCCCAGAGAAGATGGAGGCATTTCTGCATCATGTTCACATATGACTTCTTTGCATGATACAGCTTTAACTTGCATTTGTGGATTGTACAAACTGTGTCCACAGACAGTGATTTCTGGAAGTGTTCCTGAGCCCAGGCAGTGATTTCCAGTCGGGAATCATGCCCATTTTTAATGCAGTGCTACCTGAGGGCCTAAAGATCAAGAGCATCCAGTTTTTACCTTTGACCTTTGCAATTTTACATTGATGAACATTTTTCTGAAATTGTTAAACAATTTTTAGACGTTTGTTTGCAGATTGGTGAACCTCTGCCCATCTTTACATCTGAGAGGCTCTGCATCTCTGAAATGCTCCTTTTATACCCAGTCATGTTACTGACCTGTTGCCAGTTAATCAACTAATTAATTAACTGTCAAATGCTTCTCCAGTTGTTTTTGATTTGTGCCGTATACTTTTCCAGTCTTTTGTTGCCCCTGTCCCAACTTTTTGGAGATGTGTTGCTGCCATCAATTTCAAAATGAGCTAATATTTTCCATGAAATGTTAAGATGTCAGTTTCAACACATGATATTTTGTTCATGTTCTATTATGGGTTTCTTCGATTTGCAAATCATTGCATTCTGTTTTTATTTACATTTTATACAGCGTCCCAACTTTTTTGGAATTGGGGTTGTAAATACAAAGGGAAACTCTCCTTTTTAATTCTTAATGCTTTTAATTCTACCAGGATAATCAGTGGTCAAGTGGTTAGAGATCAGGGTGCAAGTAAACACACTGTGTGCATTGCTAGAAAGCTTTTCCTCAATAGTTTTATACAGTTTATATACACACTAACAAACAGAGACAATTCAATTGACATTTGATCGTCCTGCAACCACAACTAGTGCTCACTCCGGTGCATACTTCCTCTTGTGGTGTAACTGAGTTTTGTTTTTATTTACATTTTACACAGCGTCCCAACTTTTTTGGAATTGGGGTTGTAGTAAAAAATTGCATTTGTACCATTGATCAAATATTTTGCTGGATTTCCTCTCTTAACATGACATACAGATCAGCTGCAGCGAGTGGATCTACTGGAGCATCCCATCCATTTTCCTCCATCAGTACACAACATAGTTCCATGCGATGAAACAGTTTCATTGCATGGAAACAGTTTAATCGCATGGAAACTGGCCTTTGGGAGTACACTCTTCCATACACAAAGTGATCTCCTCCATGGCTATAGGTTTCAGTCTGTCCTCAGCACTGTGAAACTTTGGGAATGAGTACATAACAACTGGCCGACCTGACGCCACATCTCCTCTTGATCTTGGTCTGATTTTGTTTGAATTCCACGTGTTGACGACTTCATCAAGTTCAGGCTGCATAGAAAGAACCACAATAAATACACATTACAAAAGTGTGAAATAGGTAACTGTTCCCTGTCTAAATGTCATTGTATGGCCCAAAATCTAAGTCAGTAGTGAAAAGACAGCATGCCTTGTCATAACGACAATGTCCACCAAACACTTTGCAGTCAGTGCACTGTATTTCCAGTACAACCTATAGTAGTACAGCCATAGAGGTTTCTCTCTATGGCTTGGCAAAGAAGTGCAGCCTCTAGACAGGCACCAACCTGCATCAGTCTTGTTTTACAAGGACTTTGCCTTAGCCCTGTTTCAAAAAGCAGGTTTAACAAACTGAGACTAAACCAACATGAAAGCACATGAAGAAATGAACAGGTGTCTCAGACAGCTCCCTCAGGCTCCCTCAGGAAGGGAGGAGTCAGAGAGTCAGGGAGGAACGCGAGAACAAGATTGAGAAAACTGAAAGAACTGAAGTGCCCATCATCCTGGAAAGTTTGAAATAAATTAAGCTAGAACTGCGCACCCTGTGCGGAGGGTACCCCACCATCAGAATTCAGTCTTACAAATTATTTTTAAAGTTCAGACACTTATTACTATGCGATTGTTGTGTGCTAAGATTCTAAGTATCTCTTTATTACTGAAAGAATAGAATCAAGTAGAATTTGAATCTGGCATTGTAGGCATTGTTGTGAGCAGCAAAAATAATCTCTATCTCATCATTTTAACTTGCCATAGGACAGGATGTAATTTGCCAGAGTTGCATCATCCATCAGCACGATGACATCAGTGTCAATCTGCACAAAAAAAGAAAGAAAAGAAACAATTTTCACTATTGTCAGTAAGGAAATAACGATCTAAATCTACAAGAAATCTTTGTATGCAGGGTCAGTACAATAATGGAACAACAAATAAAAACTTTTTTTTAGTTTAATATCCTAATTTACTAATCTGTTTCAGTCCTGTGCTGTCACAATCCACTCCGGTCCCCTGCCTGCTTTTCCCTCTTACCTGCACCCAGTAACTTTCCACTCACCTGTCAGCCCCGCCTCCTCATCAGTCACCATGGTTTCTCCCGCCTCCCACACCTGCTCCTCTTCAGTAATCAACCCTGTATTTAAGCACCAACCTCCAGACACTCTTTGTCAGATTGTTCTTCGCGTCATGCAAGTCTTTCCAGCACTTTTGTCCGGACTGATCTCCCGTTGCCGACTCTGCCTGCCTTTGACCTGCTCGTCTGTCTCTGCCCCAGTAATCACCTCAGCTTTTCGTCCCCGACCACGAGTTCTGCCTCAGTGTTTCTGGTGTCTGTCTGCCTGTTTCCCTGGCTGTTTGGAGGTTTCCCCGGGCAGTCTGTCCCCCTGCTCCAGTTCGTTGCCACAGACTCTCCGATTGAACTCAGGACTTATTCCCTCTCTCTCACCTGCCATATCGCCTGCTGTGAGTTTCTCAATAAGGAACATTACTAAGTATCCCTTGCTGTTGTGCTGCATTTGGGTCCTACACAAGCCCGTTTCAGTACAATCTGGCCACAGCATGGACCCAGCACTCACCGCTTCGCCAGAGCTACGCCTGGAGAGGGTGGAGAACATTCTCCAGCGACACGAGGCATTGGTTGCTTCCACCGCAGCCGAGGTACGCCAGGCTACCGTCACTCAACAACAGGCTGCCGCTAACCAGGAGCAGACATTAGCGGCA
>NW_020854901.1:0-19127 GCF_000972845.2 Larimichthys crocea | reverse complement strand
AAGTCCCCATGTCCAAATGTCCAACTTCACAGCAGAAATAAACATGTTTACAGCCTGGTACAAAAAACAGTTTTGGTCTCTGTAGCTAATTTCCCCGTTCATGACAACTGTACTAAGAGTGAATTTATATACATTCACCTGTTCACATTATATTAAGGCTTAAAGTTATGCAGGGTTATGCAGAGGCGGGACTGCCAAGATGGAGACAACCAGAGCCATCGCAATGAGCTTCACATTCATGAGACTACGCCCAGGTTTTATGCCAAGGTCATTGTTGCTTTTCTTCTTGGTCTTCATGCGTTCATCGAACTGCGGTTTGTGTTGTTTTGTGGCACAGACAGGACACAGTCTCATGCACGTGTTGCTGATGATTTGTTTTTGCTTAACATCATTTGCCCTAAATCCCAAATAATTCCAAAAAAGGGCAGATGATCTGTTTGGAGGGACGAGCTCTTTGTCTTCTTTGGACTACAGTCACAATATCAAGAACATTTTTGCACAAGCAGCCGAATGACACACAGCTGAAAAGTACTCACTCTGCTGTAGGTAGTACATGGTGCCTATCCCTCCACCACACAACACGGTGGTGAAGATGGTCAGCTGCTGTAGACTGGTAGGAACTCTCATCTTTGCTCACCTCCCTAAAAGGCTGCACAGACTGACACTGGTCTGGTTAGTTTACTGGGAAAAAGAAATACAGGTTTTATTAATTCAAGGTTTTCCTGATAAAAGTATGCACAGTCATTCCTGTATATTCATGGCTATCAGATTGGCAACAGTTTGTTTTATGCAGTCGTACTGATGAACCAGCTCCCAGATCTAGTTCTGGAGGCAGAGCCACTCACCACATTTAAGACTTTCCTCTTTGATAAAGCTTATAGTTAGGACTGGCTCAGGTCATCCCTAAGTTCTGCTGCCATAGGACTAGACTGTCAGGGACTATCATTTCTCATGATGCATTGAGCTCTTCTCTTCTTATCTCTCTCTTCCTCTGAACATGTTCCTGTCTGATTCATGCATGTTACTAACTTAATTTCTGCTGCTTCTTCCTGGAGTTTTTGTTTTCTAACTACACTGAGATCACTAACCCTCTGACCATTCTTCTTGACAGAATCGGTACAGGCTTTCTGACAAACTTGTGTCTTCAGCATGGTCCACATGTTCTGCACATATCTTCAGTATGGTTTAATCAGGACTTTGGGAAGGCCATTCTAAAACCTTCATTCTAGCCTGGTTTAGCCTTTCCTGTGTATTTGGAGGTTATCTTCTGTCCTCATTTTTCAATTAGGTATGTTTCATCTGACCACAGAACTTGCCTCCAGTACACAGTTGTTTGCACAGTTGATCTTGAGACCTGTCACTGCTTTGAAATGGCACTTTCTTGACTTTTTTAAATCAATGATCTGCTTTTTTGGATCACAGCTGAACTCTTTAGACTTTCTCTTGTAGCATTATTTATCATTAGCATATATTTTTGACCCAGCAGATTGTCATATTTCAGAAGACCTGTAATAAATATTTTAAAGTAACAAAGTAGCATGTGCTGTAACTATTCCATCATAAAAAGAAAAAAAAGAAGACAAATATAAATTATAGAGATCATTGGACTTATGTTCTTTAGGTGTATGCAAACCTTTGACCACACTGTTTCTATGTGTCTATAAATGTGTGTGTTTGTGAGGGTCACATGGCAGTCAGACTGCAGCTACACTGTGGTGTACAGTATCTATTTCTTGATATTATTTCAGTTCTATTGAGTGGCACATTGATCTGTAAGTAATGTACAACTACAGATATTTCTAACATCTGAAATACTATGAGAGATAAATAGCACAGAAATATGTAGGTTATCAATTAATAATGAATCAAATGTCAAGTTCAGCTCAGTGATATCAGAGAATCAGAAAGATTCTAGTCAACTGATTCTCAAACTATGGTTCACTTACTCCCTCTAGGGGAACATGGAGGAATCTTGAAATGAATGAATTTAAAAACATATCAGATACTACAAGATTTCCAATGAAAATAAGCCATGAGATCTCTGGAATGCTGGGTCAGACAGGTTTCCTCATGTGCTCTGTCCTGTGTACTGTTGGTCAGGCCTGAGGTCACATGATGTTCAAAGTCACAAATACAAAGCACATCATTTCATCATCAAATATTTTATGACCATCAGATTCAATGTTTATGTTCTATAATACAAGTTAAGACTGTAACATAGTTCGGCAGTCAGGCAGTCAGAGCATCAAGACACGATCAGAATGTGATCAAGATACGATCAGAATGTGATCAAGATACGATCAGAATGTGATCAAGACACGATCAGAATGTGATCAAGACACGATCAGAATGTGATCAAGACACGATCAGAATGTGATCAGGACGTGATCAGAATGTGATCAGGACGTGATCAGAATGTGATCAGGACGTGATCAGAATGTGATCAGGACGTGATCAGAATGTGATCAAGACACGATCAGAATGTGATCAGGACGTGATCAGAATGTGATCAGGACACGATCAGAATGTGATCAGGACACGATCAGAATGTGATCAGGACACGATCAGAATGTGATCAGGACACGATCAGAATGTGATCAGGACACGATCAGAATGTGATCAGGACACGATCAGAATGTGATCAGGACACGATCAGAATGTGATCAGGACACGATCAGAATGTGATCAGGACACGATCAGAATGTGATCAGGACACGATCAGAATGTGATCAGGACACGATCAGAATGTGATCAGGACACGATCAGAATGTGATCAGGACACGATCAGAATGTGATCAGGACACGATCAGAATGTGATCAGGACACGATCAGAATGTGATCAGGACACGATCAGAATGTGATCAGGACACGATCAGAATGTGATCAGGACACGATCAGAATGTGATCAGGACACGATCAGAATGTGATCAGGACACGATCAGAATGTGATCAGGACACGATCAGAATGTGATCAGGACACGATCAGAATGTGATCAGGACACGATCAGAATGTGATCAGGACACGATCAGAATGTGATCAGGACACGATCAGAATGTGATCAGGACACGATCAGAATGTGATCAGGACACGATCAGAATGTGATCAGGACACGATCAGAATGTGATCAGGACACGATCAGAATGTGATCAGGACACGATCAGAATGTGATCAGGACACGATCAGAATGTGATCAGGACACGATCAGAATGTGATCAGGACACGATCAGAATGTGATCAGGACACGATCAGAATGTGATCAGGACACGATCAGAATGTGATCAAGACACGATCAGAATGTGATCAGGATGTGATCAGGATGTGATCAGGACGTGATCAGAATGTGATCAGGACACGATCAGAATGTGATCAAGACACGATCAGAATGTGATCAGGACACGATCAGAATGTGATCAGGACACGATCAGAATGTGATCAGGACGTGATCAGGATGTGATCAAGACACGATCAGAATGTGATCAGGACACGATCAGAATGTGATCAGGACGTGATCAGGACACGATCAGAACGTGATCAGGACGTGATCAGGACACGATCAGAACGTGATCAGGACGTGGTGTAAGTGAAAAAAGCACAGATGGAAACGTTCTGAGGCTGCAGAGACAGAATAATATTAATCTGTTTGTTTCTTTTCAGATGACATTAATTACATAACTAATAATCTCCTGAGAAGAAATAAGTGAACAGTTTGCTCTGATGCTTGTTTCTTAGAGGTTCTCAGAGACTCCAGCAGCTCGTCCCGTGTGTTCAACTGTCAGGCTTTAAGTGAGCCTGGCTATACAGCGAACCGACGACATGTCAATGACAGACAAGACAAGACAAAGGTTTCCTTCCTCTCCACAGCTGCACGAATAGACCGAAACCTGCGTGAACATGCACAGGTCAGAATGTGAGTGGTGTGTGTGTGTGTGTGTGTGTGTGTGTGTGTGTGTGCACGCGCAGCGTGACAGTGGCATACTCTGCTCTGTTTTGAATCTGACCCTGGAGTCTGTTGCTTCTTTTGATGCACAATGTGAACACACTCACCTTGTTTCACACCGCTGCAGGACGACTCAGTTTACATCCGTAAACGTCACACATACCGTAGCCAATTGGAACTGAGTGCGCTCCATTTAACAATCTTGCGTGTGCCGCTTACGTTCGGACAGGCGGTGTTAAGCACTGCTGCTACACCGAGTTCACATGACCTCACGTCACCTTTTCTTCAGTGACTGCGATGGGTTTTAACGCTTTAGTTTACATCAAATTCAAACACCAAGTTCTACGGAAGAGGATTAGGGCCACATAAAAAGAAATCTCAGAATTCTGACTTTTAAACTCAGAATTCTGACTTTTAAACCCAGAATTCTGACTTTTAAACCCAGAATTCTGACTTTTAAACTCAGAATTCTGACTTTTAAACCCAGAATTCTGACTTTTAAGTGGAACCTGGAGGACCACTTCGCTTCACTTGAGCACTAGAAGAGACTGTGAAGAGAAGAGAAAATGTCTGACTTGAGCGATTTTTTTGTGCCTTCGAGGGGTCCCAGAAGACGCAATTAAACTGATGGAAGAGGAAAGTGGTTTGCTGGCTGGTGTTTGTTAAAGATAAGCTGTAACAGAAATGAAGCATGTAAGGTGCAGACTCAGGTTAGTTAGTAGTACATTTGTTAGCTTGTTGTTATGGTTGGGCGATATTGGCGAATGATGTTGGACGTTCGTCACTGGTTTCTTGTTTTGGGGCAATTTTTAATCATTATATCTAGCTAATATGACTATTGGTCTGCCCCCGGAGAACCGGGACGCCGTAGACATACACACAACCACCTGCACGAATTTACCGGAGATCACCCGCTGTTGGACTGATGATGATAGCCCGACAACAATGTTAAAATGTCACCCAACATTGTTAGCTAATATTGCAAACGAACAATGTGAATGTAAACGCCTTGCTCTGGCGGACACTGTAATAGTTACCGCAGGGGCTCAGGTCATTTTTATCTTCACACCACAGGGTATTCTAACGCTTGACTGTTTGAATGGGATTGTAATCACAGGACGATGTTCGCAATGTAATCTATTACATCAGGTTGTGTTATGGTTTGAATAGCTGAACAGCATGTGAACATCACATCCCCTATAAATGTGTGGTTTGTCACTTTATCATTTATTTTTTCCTCACTGGAACCGAGGGTCTAAGGACAGAGGGTGTCACTCCCTGTACAGATTGTAAAGTCCTCAGAGGCAAATGTACTTTATGACTTTGGGCTATACAAATAAAATTTGATTTAAATTGGTTTTGATCATTTCAGAGCAAAATATTGGAAAAATAAAAGGTTATTGATGTTGATCAGCACAGGACTGAAATCACAGATTAGTAAATTAGGATATTAAATTTAAAAAAGCTTTTGTTTCTTGTTCCATTATTGTACTGACCCTGCATACGAAGATTTCCTGTAGATTTAGATCGGTATTTCCCTACTGATACTCAGTAGTTATGAAAATTGTTTCTTTTCTTTCTTTTTTTGTGCAGATTGACACTGATGTCATCGTTCTGATGGATGATGCAACTCTGGGAATTTACATCCCGTCCTATGGGGACCGAATTGCTGTCTTCAATTTTTGCAAAAGTAAAAAGCCCCTCTCAAAAAGAAAGCAAGGCCTTTTAGAAAAACTGCGTGAGAAAATAAAATTAAGAAAATGGCAAACAAGACCAATCACATACAGACACAAGAACAACACAGACAAAGAAGCTTAAAACAACCCAAAATGTGGAGAGAGGATGGATTCACTGTGATGGTAACATGGCCAAACAGTTGAGGGCAAAGCAGGGAGGTGGCACCAGAAAAATGCAATTGGCAATCAATGCTGGATTAGATTTTGAGTATGAGGTATGGGACTTTAAACAGAACCGCCTGACTGATGACACTGGCCTGTCTGATGGCACTATGTATGAAACTACAAAGATGTCAATGTTACGCTTTTACATTGCAACCAGGCCAAAAGAACCTGAAGATGAATCCAGTGAGACTTCTGAAGTAATCCTTGTCCCGACACACAGTGGCAATGAAATCAATGGAGCAGAACTGCAAGTTGGAGATGTCATTGTTGAATGAATTGATGATGGCTTCCAGACTGTTTTAGAAACGTCTGACTCTGAAATTACCTTTGGTCCCCAACACAGCACTGAAGAAGAGACAGACGACACATTGATCTATGAGGGTTTTCCTATGCCTACCAGCCCAGCTCATTCGAAGGATGTGATAACAATCACCATACATCATGCTAACACTTTACATGACATGATTACTGCTTTCTCTGATGCAGAGATTCTGAACAAAGCACTGAATGTAAGACACATACTTCCAGACAATAAAGAAGAAGCAAGGAGTGGATCTGGGGTACTAAGAGATGTTCTCAGCTGTTTCTGGCAGGAATTCTATGATCGATACACCCTTGGTACAACAGCTAAAGTGCCCTTCATTCGCCATGATTTTCCCACAGAAAAAAGGAACGCAATTGGCAGAATCCTTTTGAAAGGTTACCAAGATTGTCAGTATTTGCCAAACAAACTTGCACTGCCCTTCCTTGAACAATATGAATAAAATGTTACTTCTTCCACACCTTTGTATTCAGGTCTTTAGTTGAATGTTTGTCTAATGTTGATCAAGCTTGGGGCATTAGCACAAAAATGTATTTAACATCAAAATACGCAAGTACATGGAATATTAAGGCCTATTCATACCTTTTTGGAAAATAAAATAACTTGCACTACAATGGTGAAAGAGATGGCAGAACCCTAAATCTGACATACTTGACCATTAACAGCTTTAGACCCCAAATTACATAAATTTGTGACCTTTTTTTTTTGTACAGCACAATCCTTGCAAAGAAAATACAAACAAACAGACAAAACATTTCACTGATTACCTTTCATAAAAATTTACAACTACAGTTTTGTTATTTTTATAAGGGTCTTAAGTTGTAGTTGTACAGTAGTGTATTTCACTCAAACCGAGGGTCTAAGGACAGAGGGTGTCACTCCCTGTACAGATTGTAAAGCCCTCAGAGGCGAATGTACTTTGTGACTTTGGGCTATACAAATAAAATTGATTTGATATTTCACTTTACTTTTTCCTTAACTTGGTTGAAACCAGAACAGATTTCTAAATCAGACAATTCAGTTATACTACCCAACGTGCTTCAAAATAGTTGTGTTTTAATACTGATGCATAATCACACTGATGAGTAACCAAAGCTTACACTACTGTCACCACAACAGCAGCAGCAGACAGTTCTTTGAAGATTTATTGAGGGTTACTGGTCTTTATGTCCAAATGTTACACAAAGAAATACAACCATCTCACAGCAATGCTGAAATGTCTGGTCGGGACAAGGGAAGCACATACAGTTCAGGCCACCCCAACTATCTTCACCATGGGTTTGGACATGGCCCTTAAGTCCTGGAGGGTCTCTTGTAATCCAGTAGGTTGTAAGGAGAGGTCCTAATGAAGTGGATAAAAATACCTTAGAGAAAAACAGATCCAGACATTTGAAAAAACTATCACATATAACATGAGTTTCATAGTTTGTTATTATCCAGGAAGAATAAAGGCAAATGCAGAAAACACAGTTAAGAAGGAGCTAGTCAAATTATGCTGAACAACAAAACAGTTATGTTTATATTGTCAATTACTTGTTGATAAGTTTACACATTTTATGATCTCTGGAATATTTCTGTCTTTGCTATATTATGTACTGCCAGTTTGTTTACATCTATTACCCTGCACAGTTTTGCGCGTGTTTTGTGTCTTAAGTAACTTCCTTTTTAATTTAGATAGTCCAAACCACAGAAATGTCTGATAAAGACAACATTTATGATTCATACTTACTTCATAGAAGGCAGATGGGAACTCACCTCAACACGCCTGTGACCTCAAAGAATGTCATACCCTGAAAAGTAGACAGACATACACATGCACATACACATAATGTACAGAAGAGTTTGAGTTAGAAAGATGATTCAATACTTAAATAGGATTTATACATAATAATCATTATCAAGTTGCCAACCCTGTAGTTCTCAGTTCTCACAAGGTGTTTGGACATGCACCACTAGAACACACTGATAATAACTTAATGTATGGAAACTGTGGAACATTTTTACATACCTAAACCCTATATGTGTGTGTTAAACTGGCATGCATGGTCACAATTGGAAAACTGGAATTGCTATTTGATACAGTTCTTATAAAAAAGGCCAGATTTAAATGTATTTTCCAATGGTTATAAACTGTATTTCTAAAAGTGTGGTTACTCAGTTACACCACAAGAGGGAGTATGCACTGGAGTGAGCACTAGTTGTGGTTGCAGGACGTTCAAATGTCAATTGAATTGTGTCTGTTACAGACTGTATAAAACTATTGAGGAAAAGCTTTCCAGCATTGCACACAGTGTGTTTACTTGCACCCTGTACTCTAACCACTTGACCACTGATTATCCTGGCAGAATTAAAAGCATTAAAAATGAAAAAGGAGAGTTTTCCTTTGTATTTACAACCCCAATTCCAAAAAAGTTGGGACACTGTGTAAAATTGAGATGTGTTGCTGCCATCAATTTCAAAATTAGCTAATATTTTCTATGAAATGATAAAATGTCTCAGTTTCATGATATGTTGTTTACTTTCTATTAGGAATAAACTATAGATTTCTGAGATTAGAAACTTAAACTTAAACTTTCTCAGAATTCTGAGATTAAAAATCAGAATTCTGAGTTTAAAAGTCAGAATTCTGAGAATTAAAAAAAAAAATTTATGTGGCCCTAATCCTCTTCCGTATGATCCAAATTCAGATAAAAATTCAGAATAAGGACCTGGAGCTCGATATACTGTAACAAATTAAATTGGCTGCGATGTTTTCCAGGTTGGGTGAGTGAGGCTAAGAACAAGACTTTCAAATGAATTATAATTTAGTTTAGGTTTAGGATTTATTAATAGACTTGAGTCAAATATGACTCCAACTCCACCACCTCGACCAGTACTTTGAGGAATATGAGTATTACATTGGATGGGAGGAGTGGATTCATTTAAGCTAACATATTCAACCCCCTTAAGTTATTATGATGAACTCCTCTTCTGTTTGTTTTATCTTTAAATAATGTAGGTGGACGGGGGACAGACACAGTCTCTATACTAAAGAACTGGGTGGGCAACTGCTCTAATGGAGGCGCAGAGAAGCGTGTAAGACTGCAGCTCTGCTTCCTGGTCTCAACTCTGGGTTGTCGACATGGTTTTGGTCAGCTAATAAACTTGGCCATGTTTCTAGATATGAGAGCGGCTTCATCCAAAGTAGGATGGATGCCGTCTGTCCTAATCAGACCAGGTTTTCCCCAGAAAAAAAATATTATTATCTATGAAGCATAGAAGCTGTGGCTCAGAGGTAGCGCTGGTCATCCACTAATCAGATGATCCATGTTAATGTGTCCTTGGGCAAAATACTGAACCGTAATTTGCTCCCGAAGGCTGTGCCATCGGTGTGTGAATGGTTAGCTCCTAAAACTGATGAGCAGTTGGCACCTTGCATGGCAGCCAATGCCATCAATGTCAATGCAGCAGCAGAATCTCTCAGTTCCACACTAACCACATGCCTAGATACCCTGTGCCCTCTTTCTAGCAAACCAGCACGCTCCACTCAGCCCCGCCCATGGTTGACTGATGCCATCCGCTCGTCACGTACAGCACTCAGAGCTGCAGAACGGAAATGGCACAAATCCAAAAACCCCGCTGACCTAGAAGCCTTCCAATCTCTCCTAGCGTCATTCTCTTCATCTGTCACGACTGCTAAAATGGAATATTACAACAAGAAAATCAGCAGCACAACTGACTCACGGAAACTCTTCTCCGCCTTCAAATCGCTGCTCAATCCTCCCCCACCCCCACCTGCCACCAACCTCACTGCTGACAGCTTTGCCTCCTTCTTCACAGACAAGGTGGCAATTATCAGCAAAATTTTGTGATCCCCCAGGTCACAAATTGCTACCCCCCCGAGACAAGTGGCCACTCCACCGAAACGGCCTTACTATCTGTCTCAGAAGCCTTAAAAACAGCCAGAGAACGAGGGCAATCATCGGTTCTCATCCTTCTCGACTTATCGGCTGCCTTCGATACAGTCAATCACGACATACTCCTAACCACACTCGCTAACCGCTAATCGCTGAAAATTGGTACTGTCACTATTACCCCTAACCATGCTGCTAAAAACCTGGGCGTCGTACTTGATGATCGTCTTTCTCTCTCTGAGCACATTTCCTCCGTAGCGAGGTCATCTCGCTATGCATTGTACAATATTAGAAAAATCAGACCGTACCTGACCCAATATGCCGCTCAGCTCCTGATACAGGCTACAGTCAGCTCCCGCCTCGATTATTGCAACTCGCTCTTAGCTGGCCTACCTGCTTGCGCGATCAAACCTTTGCAAATGGTCCAGAATGCCGCAGCGCGACTGGTTTTCAATCAACCCAAAAGGTCACATGTCACCCCACTCTTCAGCAACCTGCACTGGCTGCCTGTAGCTGCCAGAATTAAACACAAAGCTCTGACGCTAGCCTACAAAACCATCTCAGGATCTGCCCCTGCCTATCTCAGCGTCTTACTAAAGGCTCACGTCCCGACCAGGGCGTTACGCTCCGCTCATACAAACCGTCTAGTTGTACCCTCGCCTCTCGCAAAGCGAGGTCACTCTAAACTCTTCTCTGTGGTCGTCCCCAAATGGTGGAATGACCTACCAACGGCTACTAGAACAGCAACATCCCTTTCGACCTTTAAAAAACTTGTAAAAACCTTTCTGTTTCGAGAATGCTTCCCTGCCTAACAAAACTAACAAAACTAACAACTATTCTGTGCTCCTTTACACCTTTCTCAGCTTATGTCCTCCTCTGTAAGTCGCTTTGGATAAAAGCGTCTGCTAAATGCAATGTAATGTAATGTAATGTAATGTAATCAGTGTATGAATGTGTGTGAATGGGTGAATGAGATATGTAGTGTGTGTCTCTGACTTGTGTGTTTGGGGTAATCAAGTCAAAATCATCTCTGGATTGGGCTTTTACACAGTGAGCGACGTCCACCGATATCTACAAATAAAGACATTCTCCTAAAATATATTGAAGCTGAACTCAGGTTTGCTTTCAGAAAATATCAAAGAATACCAAGATCTTAGTTTGATCTTTGTAGAATTGTTATGGAATTTTCTTCCTCGGCAGTAGTAGTTCTTCTTCATAATATTCACTTGGTGTCTCGCTATGGGATGCAGCCTCCTGCAGCCCTGATAGAAGCATTTATCTCAATCCGCCAATCCTGATTGGCACCCAGTAGTCTACTACTATATATAGTGCGCGCATTCCCTCAATTCAAAACCTCTTCTCACCTGAGAGCTTATCTCACGTCGGAGCTTTTCGCTAGCTTAACTGTTCACCAGACGGATCTTTTCTAGCTTCCGTCACCGGACGCTAGTGTTGTGCTCTGGCTTCTGCCTTGTCTGGTCATACCAGACCGGACCGGTAAGTATTCTTTTCCGGCCCCTCCATGGCAGAATTCCTCTTGGCTCCCCTCCATGGACACTTGAGTCGGTCGAGCTAAGCTAGCACACCAGCTACCCCTCTCAACCCCAGGCTAGCACACCAGCTAGACCACTAAAAATCACACCAGAGGAGACTCTCGGCTCTGTTGCTGCGGGAATAAAATTTCAGGGACACCCACCCGGTCTGCAGTACCTGCCTGGGGGTTGACCACGCCAGGTTAGCCCTCGAAATTCCCGGTCCTGTGGACACTGTAAAGTGTTCACGGTCAAGAGCCTCAGGCGCAGGCTAGCCCACCAAGCTAGCCTCGCGGACTGCGACCCGTTTCTCCCCACCACTGACCTAGCCGTAGCCGCGGAGGAAGACGAGGTCATGGCCGCGGAAGTTCCGGAAACTGGCTATGACTGGGCGTATAAGGCAGCTGCCCTTTTGGCCAAGGCTCTCAGCCCTCTCTCCATCCTCACTGCCTATCAGGCATCCGCTGACGAGCAGGACCCCAACGCGTGGGAGGAAATGGCGGTCATCGCCGATTTGTCCCTCCGCATCAGGCGCATCTCAGTCCAGGCCACGGGCAAGGTGATGGCGACCCTCGTCATTCAGGAGCGAGCAAGATGGCTCGGCCTCACTAACTTGACTGACAGGGAGCGGGATGACATACTGGATATGCCAATTGTCCCAGAGGGTGTTTTTGGCTCTGCATTGGCCACGATGCAGCAGCGATGTGAGGCAAAGAAGAAGGACAACGAAGACCTGAAACTTTGTCTCCCTCGAAAAGCACCCACACCTTCACCTCCAGTGCAGCGCAATCGTTTGCTCAGGCTGCTTCCCAGCCGCCGCATTTCAAGATGCCGAAGCGAGGAAGAAGAGAGCGGCCTGACAGCCTTCCTCTCTCTGGGTGGAGCATCCTGCCATTCCCCGTTATGCAGGCCCACCGTTCTGGCTTTTTTGTGTGCGTCCCATGCAGGGGCCGGCCGCTGGCATAAACGCTCTATGCGGTTGTTTAGGGCCACAACCACTAGAGGGGGCCACACGATGAGTGTTATTGGATTTTTTGACCCTCTCTTTATTTCAACATATACTACAATGACGGTAACAATTAAATTTACAATCAATTTAAACAGACGTATTAGTACAGGGATGAAAAATAAACCAGTAATGTTAGTTTGTTTGTGACCATTCCCTCCTCCGTGCGTAACCATGGTGACAACGCAGCCGCAGCAGTCGGCAACCGCGGCATTGTGGGTATCGTTATTTCACTGGTGTGGGAAATTAACAACACTACAATGTTCCTAAAAGAAAGTTTAGGAGTGGTGCAGAAGGAAGAAAAAGAAAAATCGAGACGGAAAGAAGATCACAAGATAAAGGTATGTTATAATGTGACTGTTTGATTCATTTAATTTCAATCAGATTAAATAATCTGCCGCGCAGCATAGCATGAGACCATAATGAGAGCACTTTCACGTCGTATCCGACACATCGCAACACAGCAGGGGCCAGGGGGTTATTGAACTTAATAATAAACTAGCTGGTAAGCTAGTCGGGCTCTCTGGCTGCATGTCATGTCAGAGAAATGTGAAAAGTAGACAGGAAAACAGCTTTGAATGAAGAATGGACTATTATATATATATACACTATATAATCAGACTTGCAAGCAGTTCAAAAACAGTATGTTTCAAATAAGCACAAATCCTTTGTGATATTATATTGTAAATCAATCCATTTTATTTTAGGATGCAGAAGCACTCTGTTATGTATTATTTAGCCCTCACTACACTTGATATGAGAAAAGATGAACTATAACAGTATTTAACATCAGTGTATAGTTTATTTTGCCTTACTGGTATACATATTAACACATCACATCAATGGTTTTCATTTTTCTATGTGTTGAAGCAACAATACCAGAGGCCAAGCATGAACATGAGTAGGAGTCTAGTTTTACTTGTTAACTAGCTACTAATGTTTTATTGCAACATTAAATCTGTGTTTTGATATATTATTTTAATACAGAACATATTAAATGTCCAAATTGGCCCAAATAGTTTCAGGCTATCCATTTGCTTTCCAAGCTACCGTATGTTAAATTGTATTTTTGTATCTCATACACACATACATCTCATTTGGACATATTTTGACAATCAGCTGATTTGTATATTTCACTGAGAAAATTGCATTTGTTGTATGGTTAATAAATACATATGGAAGATACATATGACATACCTATGTAATATTTTCCACCCTATATGTAAAAAGTAATAATAATCTAATTATCATAATCAGTATTATCTTTTCAGGGGCATTATTGAAATACTTTGGACAGATCTCTGCTACACCAGGTCCATCTACCTCATCGAGTGACATGACTGCTGCATCATCTTTATTATTTAGAATATTTCTCTTATTGATCATTGCTATTTTTCAAAATATTTTAGTTTTTATTGGTGTTTATTTGTCATTGTTGTTACTTTGTTACATGCAAGTTATTTTTTTTATTATTTAGAATACTTTAAATTGTCTTAGCCTCTCAAAATTTGCTATATATTTTAATATACCGATACATTGTTCTAAAATAAAGTTTGTTGTTGTTAATTTCAGTGTCATTCAGTTACGAGCAGTGCATGTGATTTGGTGGTTGCCCTGTGGTGTTTTGGGCTACATGCAAACGTCTTGCTTGGGCCACAAAATCCTAGGGTCGGCCCTGGTCCCATGCCACCACTGCCCACTCAAGAAGCCGGTCCGTGGGAGAGAGACATCGCCTCGGTGGTTTGCACTGTTGCGCCCCGAGCAAAATGTCCGCAAGCACACACATGTCCCCAAACGTGTGAAAATAAAAAGAAATCTGTCACAGCCAGGCCACAAGCCGAGGGTGCTTCTCGGGGATACAGGCTCCAATTTGCCGCTGTCCCTCCCCGTTTCTCCGGCGTAATACAGTCACGAGCAATCCTCTCTCGTTAGACAACAAAGAGCCATTTGTTGTATCTCCTGAACAGAGTCTGTCAGGTTTTTACTCCAGATATTTTTCATTCCCAAAATGGGGGGGGGGGGGGGGGGCATCTAAAAGACGCGTATTTCCACATTCCCATTTACCCGCCTCACAGACAATATCTCCGATTCACCTTTCGGGGTGTGTGCTACAAATACCGTGTTCTCCCATTCGGCCTGTCTCTCAGCCCGAGGGTTTTCATACGGTGCACAGAGGCCGCTGTGGCCCCGCTCAGACGCCGGGACATATGGCTGGCCACATATTTGGACGGCGACTAGCTCCTGCTGGCGCAGTCAGAACAGGAGGCCAGGGTTCACACGCACATTGTCACGGAACACCTAATAGATTTGGGTTTTGTAATAAAAATCTCTCCGACGCAGGAGATATCCTTTCTGGGATTATCACTCCATGCCATTCACTGCTCGCCTCTTGGAGGAGAGAGTGAAAGCTTTTAAGGCTTGCCTCGCCCACTTCCGTCGACACAGGTCTGTCCAGTTCAGACTGTTTCTTCGGCTGCTGGGTCTGATGGCTTCAGCCATCCTCGTGACCTATCTCGGCCGTCTTCACATGCAGGATTTTCAACGCTCGGTCGCTTCGCTTAGGGTGGATCCAGTGCGTCATAGTGCACGGTGGATAACGGTCACGGTGGATTGTGTGATGGCTCTTGTTAGATCCCAAGTTACCCCTGTACAGGTGGTTTCGGCCCAGCTCTGCGTCTCACAGGTCCGATCCTCAAGCCCGTGGGTCTTACCCTATCGGGACGGTTTAGAGGACTGTTTAAGCTGGTGGTGAGGAGATTCGCCTAGCTTCTAACTGCCTTCGTCCGCACGTCTACCCTGCTTACTCTAGTATAGCACCTGACCGATAGCCCCTGTGGGCCAATACTACACTAGCCGCGTGCGTTCACGGCAGCTCTCCTCTCATTGATCTGTGCACTTGGTATGGTGCTAGGATATTTTTTAGTGGCTCGGACAGTGAGCCCCAAGGGTCTGTTAATTTCAGTGGGCTAGAGTAACCTATTAGAACCTATTGATGTTGAACACCTCAATCCTCTGATTACACCTGTAGGACAGCAGTCCCCAACCTTTTGCGCACAGACCAGTTTCATGTAAAAACAATATTTTCACGGACCGGTTATAGAACACACTTTTTAAAAAATGCATTTATTAAAATAGAAAAAAAGTTTACAAAAAAAATATATCTTAATGCTTTGCGTCTGCTTGCCATACGCTTTCAACACTGTGACCAAAAAATACAACTAAAACCCAAGTGCGTAAAAATACCAACTCACCATCCGCTGTGAATTAGTGGGGAGCCCTGTGCTTGTTTGTTTCCTCCTCGAGCCGGTCCCATCTGGGGCTAATGGGAGACCACGCACCCGACCTAGTGGTGTTACTTATGTTCCAGTCTACTCCGTTTAATTTGGTTTTGTTCGCTTTCACTGCCAGAAAAATCCGCTTCACAAAGATTAGAATGTTGGAATGGAAGCAAGGCGTTGCTAATGCTTTTTTGGCATCTCTGAATTCTGCCTTGATCTTAATCCAGACACCGGCAGAGTTGTTGTCTGAAAAGTATTTTTCTGAATGTGCCGAAAGCAGTTTTGAAGGCTTCATATCTTATTTGCCTAGCTTGTTTCCACTAAATTGCAGAGTGGGCTTAGTGCGTGAGAATCACCTGTAGCGATAAACTGTATTTATAAGTAGGAATCCTGATATTGTCTGTTAAATGCAGCCTTTTCTGTTGCAGGCTTTTTGTTTCCTCTTGGGCCTTTTTCCTTTTCCCAAGAAGCAGCTTCCAAACAAGTTTGTTTTTTTTTTACCCATTTTTGCTATCTTGTGGGTAATTAAACTTTTTGATGAAGGCCTTATTTTTTCAAATAAAAGATCGTTCAGACTCAATAATCCATATAAAATATTTTTTTTATTCAGGTTAATAGTACAGGCCCACGGACCCGTTACCAAACTCACCTACGGACCGGTTACCGGTCCCGTTTGCCTAGTGGTTGGGGATCTTTTGCTGTAGGAGAGTCATAAATGTTGAGGTCCACAACTTATCTTTTTAACTGGCAGTGGATATATTTATTGCAAAGTTAGCGGGCCCAGCATACAGTTTAATTCCATTCAGATTAGATTTTAAATTATTAATCATAGATTATTAAGTAATTATGTAGGTGATTTTAACATCTGTGGACAACCACAATGATGTCTTAGTACTGCGTTTATCTCTCTATTCGACTCAATTGGCTTTTTCAAGTGTAAATTAAACCGACTCATTGTCTGAACCACCCACTCTTGATCTTGTTCTTTCATTGGCAGAAATTGATAATAATAGTCTTCCCACCGAATCCTCTTCTGTTGACCCATTTTTATATTACCTTTGAGTTCATGCTACCGGCTATAAGCCTTGTGGTAGAAGCTTCTACAGCAGATGTTTATCTGATAGTGCTGTAGCCAAAATTTTAGGAAGTGATTCCTTCAACTTGAATCACATGCCATGTCTAACTGTAAACGAGGACTTGTCTATTCCTTTAGCCACCCACAATAGACCATCTTGTTGATAGTATTACAGGCTCATTCGGACAACTCTAGACTCTCATGCACCTCTGAAAAAGAAGATAATTAAACAAAGAAGGCTAGCACCATGGTATCTAGGCCAGCAGACTCGTAAATTAAAGCAAGAGGCCGTAAATCTGAACGCAATGGCGTGCCACTAAACTGGAAGAATTTCATCTAGCCTGTGCAAGCTCATCTCAAAACTACAGGAAGGCTCTCGTATGGCCAGCAGGCAAGCTATTATCTTCTTTAATTGAGGAGAATAGAAACAACCACAGGTTTCTCTTCAGCACTGTAGCCAGGCTAACAGAGAATCACAGCTCTACTGAACCATCTATTCCTTTAGGTCTAAGTAGCAATGACTTCATGAGCTTCTTTAATGATCAGATTTAACTTATTAGAGACAAAAATCCTCACCTCTTGCCCTCAACAGACATGGATCTGCATGTCTGATACCAGCACAAGTTTTGAACAGCTGACAACCTGATATGTATTTAGACGGTTTTTCCGCCCCATCGACCTTCATCAAATAACTTAAACTTAATCATTTCTGCAGGCTATAAGCCGTCATCCTGTCTCTTAGCTCCATCCCAACAGGTTGCTCAAGGAAGTTTGTACCTGTAGTTAATAATTCGTTATTGGATATGATTAATCTGTCTTTATTTCAGGATATGTACCACAGTCCTTTAAGGTAGCTGTAATTAAATCCTCTTCTAAAAGAGCCCACTCTAGACCCAGAGGTCTAGCCAACTACAGACCGATATCAAAAACCTTGCCTTTCGGTCTAAGATACTTGAGAAAGCTGTTAGCTAATCAGCTGTGTGACTTTCCTCCATAACAATAGTCTATGTGAGGATTTTCAGTCAGGATTTAGAGTGGCATCATAGCACAGAGACAGCATTAGTCAAAGTTACAAAGACCTCCTAATGGCATCAGACAAAGGACTCATCCTGTACTTGGTCTGTTAGATCTGTAGCTCATTTGACAAACATTGACCATCCAACCATTCGTTTACAGAGACTGGACACATCGAATTGGCATCAAAGAACCGCCCTACCCGTGGTTTAAATTCGTACTTTTTGTAGATCGATCAGTTTGTTCACGTCAATGATGAATCCTCCTGCAGACCAAATTTTGTCATGGAGTCCCACATGGTTCTGTACTTGGACACTTCTATTCAGTGATTTAGATGCCTCCTTTCAGGGATTCCACATCATTAAGCATCACTCTCCATCAATTTTCATTGTTATGCTGACGACACCCAATTCCCCCTCCATATTTATCGCATAAAGACTGATGCCAACCAATCAGTTAACTAAACTCCAAGCATGCCTTAAGGATATAAAAGTTGGATGACCTACAGTTTTTTGCATGTTAAAATTCAGACAAAACTGAAGGTTCTGTAAGTGCACTCCAAATCACCTCAGAAACTCTCTTTCTAGAGACTGTTTACTTAGATGGGACACCCTGGCCTCCAGCTCCACTGTAAAGATCTTGGAGTTGTTTTTGATCAGGATTTGTCCCTTTAACGTCCACATAAAAATTAAAACAAAATTTCGAGGACTGCTTCTTCCACTACGTAACTCGCAAAAATCGACGCCATTGTACTCTCAGGTCGGAGTTCAGAAAAACTAGTCCACTCATTTGTTACTTCAAGGCTGGTGACTATGTATACTCACTTTGTTATCAGGCTGTCCAATAAGCCTCTCTTAGAAACTGTGCAGTCTAATTCAAGAATCTTGACTGCACGGTTCTGACAGAACCAAGATCAGAGATCACATCTCTTCCCCCATTCGTGCTTCCTGTGCAAGGGCTACCTATTAAATCTAGAATAGAATTATAAATTCTTCGTACTTCAAAGTCTATGTATGGCAGGCACAGCGGAATCTAAAGAGAGCGTATAATATCTTATTACCCCGCGAGAACACTGCGCTCCAACTCAGGACGCGGGTTTTCCTTGTTGGTTCCTATAGTTTCCAAAAGTAAGATTGGGACCAGAGCGTTCAGCTATCAGGGCTCTCTT
>NW_020854900.1:0-775 GCF_000972845.2 Larimichthys crocea | reverse complement strand
CCCTTTGGGGACCTCCAAGTTGGAAACCAATGAAATATAACACAAAGTATATGTGCACGTGCTGTACCTGTGCACAATGCTTAAGGCCTTTTTGGTGCACGTGCTGTACCTGTGCACAATGCTTAAGGCCTTTTTGAATCGTTTCCCCTGCTCTGTTCTCCAGTAAATCCAGTCCCAGTGGTGTAAAATCTTCTGCCGGCGATCTATGATCAGGTCGCTCAGCTCCACTATGGCCAACACGTACTCGCTGGTAGACCTGCAGACAGAACATGTATAACAGGTATAAAAGAAGTAGTAAGTATATTTGTGGAAACCCGGTAGGGATGGCGTCCTCACCGCTGACAGTTGCTGTTGTAGCTGAAGGCACATTTCAGTAGACTGTCCAGTGTCATCAGGATGACGTGGTCAAACATCTCGAGGTTAGTCGTGCCTTCTGACACCAGGCGGCGCCACTTATCCTGAAAGGCAGAGAAACAGTCATGAGTTTCTTCTGCTAATTGGACGACTGAGGCTCTCAGATCACACAGACCACATGACATTTTAACTTAAACTGAGCTTGGAAGATATGAATGTAAAGAAAGTCACTTAAAATGTTATTTTAAACTGTGTGTTTTTGTGTGTTTGGCCATACGTAACACACAGTTTATCCCTGTGCATATGGGTCTTAATAAAACTGCAGGGTCAAATATCAGCCATAAACCTTCTCTTACTAGACTGCTAAACAGATGCAGCATAAGATCCACATATTAAAGGTACAATGTGTAACATTTAGAGT
>NW_020854899.1:0-547 GCF_000972845.2 Larimichthys crocea | reverse complement strand
GATTTGAGCATGTGCGGTTTTTCACTTTTTCATTAAGTGCAAATCCTGTTTTTTTACATCACGTGTCAGAGGTTGGCCTAGATGTTTGTGTAAACCTTTTATCTTTGTCATACGGTTTTAAAATTTCTCCTGCAACTGCCTCTGTTCGGTCATGTCTTGTTCAGTAGGCGTGTGATGTCGTCTGGTTTGTCTCTGCTTCGTCTTGTTTGCGATTCAGTCATCATGTTTGTGCTTGTAGGAAGACTGGGCAAGACAACTTGTTGCCGTTGAACCAAATTAATATTTTTGTAATAAGGTTATTGCATGTTGATGGTGCACGGTCCATGTTTGGTACCACTGTGGTGGTGTGTGTGTGTGTGTGTGTGTGTGCGTGTGACCTGTGAACACATATTACTCACGAGAGATATTTGCATGTGTGTTTTGTCATGTCCTCATTTCTCACACACAACGTTATGACAGAATGCAATTTAAGTTGTTATTTGGATGTATTACTATTTTTAACTATTCACAACTTCATAACTTTACTTTATAACTCAACTTTTCTTTT
>NW_020854898.1:0-18480 GCF_000972845.2 Larimichthys crocea | reverse complement strand
TCTTATTCACAGAGCGCCCCCCTCTTTTTTCCGCCTTTTCTTACCCCTCACTTAACATTTTCTTCCGTCCCCCCTTTTGCTTTTGTTTGAAGCCTGCCCCCCCCCCCTTCTTCCTCCCCTTCCCCCCTCCCCTCCACGTCCTCCCCTTCTGCTTTCTCGCTTTCCCTCAGTATTAGTTTTTTTCTCTTTCCCCTAAGTTCCCTAGTTTTCTAGTCTTTAACCTTGCCTGTTTTGCCCCCCCGTTTTCTTGTTCTTTCGTTTGTTGTCCATTTATGACTGCCCCCACCGATTTTTTTTTTTTTTTTCTTGCGCTCCCCGAGATCTTTTCCCCTTACGTCATCTGACACCCCTCCCCTTGCTTTTTGGCCCCCCCCCCTCTCTCCTCCCTCTAGTTCTTCTTAGCTCTACGCCTCTGGCATCTGAATAAGACTACACAACATTCTGCCTGGTATTCTCTACCCCCATGGCCCGTACAACCAGCCGCCCTTTATTTCCCATTTCCCTTTCATTTTTTCTGTTCACCAACGCTTTCCCCCCTTTTCTTTTATTCCCCTTCCGCTCTCCCACAATATCCGCGACCCGTCTTTTTCGGGGATTTAGACGACCCGGAAAGCAGAAAATTTTCACCACCCCCCCGTCCTCCCGCTCGTACCGCCAGCCGGCCCCCTCTGCTTCAGTCGGCCCCACCTCGACGGTGTCGGCCCTTCTCTGTTTCATCTTTAGACTTTCGTTTTTCTTGTCAGACAGGCGAGGGATAATCTCAGTACTCACTTCCAGATGTTTCCGGCCTTAAAACGACGCTTTGCGATTCACTCTCGCTGGCAGGTTCAGAGGGGTGTTTTTTGTTTTTTTCCTCCTCCTTGTTGTGAGCCTCATCATGCCCAGCACCCCCCAAGGTCCTTCCTTTTTCTCTTTTTCTCCTGGATGTTTCTTAACCGTCGCTCCTTCCTATGACCGTTCCCCATTATGAGCAGATGGGTTCTGCCCTATTACAACCTTCACCGGTTACAAAAGCTGCTCTCCTTTTTACTTCCGTTGTTTTCTTATCCATGTCGAGTGATAGTTCTCATACCTGAAATAACCAGAAAATCTCTCGGTCACCAAGTCTTCAAAAAGATTTTTCCCAACTACGTTGTCATAATTTTTCAACCTGATACAGTAAACTTTGTGTGAGTTTGACTTCACCGTTTTCGCCCTTTTTCTTTGCACACCTGCAGTGGTGCCTGAGCTTGCTTTCGTTGAAATACTTTTCACCTCTGTTCTGTTATAACACTGTTATCTAACTTTGTTCCACAAGTGTCCGACCGGCTGAAGCCCTGCTTTAGATAGAATACGGCGCTGACTGTCGGTGCCGGTTGTGGAGTCGGTGTTTTCCGCGCTTGCGCTCTTCCTATCTCAGATCCTTTTCATCTCTCTCTCCTCCATCTCTTCGCTTCTTTTGTCCCCCCCTCTCGTCCCTGAGCGGTCTCGCAGCAGGTCTGGGCTCGCATGTTCTGGTCAGGTTAGCCTTACCGTTCAAGCTACCATTGACTTGCTTTGTTGGCATTTTTTTAAGCTTCACTTTCTGGGAAGGACAGGTAAGGTTCCTATCGCGCAAAGGTTTATGGTTGCTCCCACACATAACAGCGGCGCGATCCGGTCGGGGCATTGTACACGACTCTCCGCGCGAGTGCCTCCCGACCGCGGAGCGAAGGGGTGGTAGGTTCAGGGGACCAACCGGCCAGCTGTTTGAGTGGAGCTGGGTTCCCCCCCCACCCTTTTCTCGCTTTTTTTCCCGCCCCTGTTTGCATTCTTTACAGGGATCTTCTGTATACCTCACCAACATTTTCCACGCCATGTTGTTACCCAACCCTTTGCCGGTTTGGTTGTGGTGCGCCTACTGGCGCCCCTTTGCGGGAACATTGGTGGCACTTGCTTTTCCCTTCCCCCTTGTCGTACCATGTGATTTTCCTTGTCTCTTTTGTTTTGTGTTTTTTTGTTGTGTTTCTGGGTAACCAAGCTTTTTGTCTTTTGCAGTCTTTCGGTCCTTTCCAAACAACTGATATTTTTCTAATAACATGGTTCGGCTCCGCCTTTGTTTGGTTTTTTTTTTTTTTTTTGTGTTCGGACCTCTCAGGACACTAGCCTTTTTCCCTTCTTCCCCCACGGCTGATGGAGGTATTTTTTTTTCGATAGGGTATTTGATGTTAACAATTTTCCGAGTTTTCTTGAGTTACGAAGATCCCCTTTTCCCCCCCTTCTTCCTCTTCCCCTCTTTCCGTTTTTTTCTCCCTTTTTCCTTTTTTTTTCCCCTTTTGTTCTTTTCCTCGCCTGCTACACTCAACAATTTCATCAAACTTCCTTTTTGCTTAATGTAACCACAGACTTCTGTCAGAACCATATGGAATTGTTTTCCCACTTATTTCTCCATACCCATGTTCCCCCTTTTCACTACCACCTGAACCCAACACCCGCCGCTGGCATCCCTCCCCTTTCCCCGGTCCTGACACCTTTTTTTCTTCCCTTTTCTCTCACCATTGCTTTTCCTCTTTTTTTTTTTTCTCCCGTCCACAAATTTTTCCCCTTTCAACAAATTGCTTACAACAGGATTGGAGGTCAGTGGTCTCTGAAAAGGTGCCCCCAACGCCTGAGCAGGTTTGGGTTTCCGTTCTATCTCTTTCCTCGCCTGAGAACACTTCCACATACAAAACCGGAGGATGTCTGAGCCCGGGGATCGAACCGCAGTATCATCTGAATTAGTGGGCGACCCACTCCCCCTTTACACCTCGCGCCGCTGAACCGCCACATTGGAGGATCTACTCACCCGGGACGTCCTGAGTCACTGCAGGATGTGCAGCGCGCCGGCTGGATGCAGGTGTGTGTGACTGTCGGCGTTCCGGCGAGGATAACAGGAACAGAGATGTTCACCGTACGCCGCACGATTGTGGCCGGGTTTAGTTTTTTAAACCATAGTTCCTTCCTATCCCCACCAAATATACGAAAATTCAGGTTTGGCACTTTTCTAGATTCGCGAGTTACTTCCAGAGCCAACCTTGACTGACAAATATAAACAATGAAACACATCTAACTTTTATTTGTATATGTACCCAAAATATACAAACTTGCCTTACTTACAAACCCATTTCTGCAATGACAAAATATGATATGAGTCAACTCTCATGTTCTTAGTTCCTGTGTTTTTTGTAGTCTTTATTTCCATTCTTTGTATCTATGATTTGTGCTTCATGTGATTTTTTCATATCATCTGTTCATATAAAGCATTAAATAAAAACATTAACAGTACACAGATGCCGCTACTTCTGAAGCAGCTGTGGGTCTCAGATGTCCTCTTTGTGCTGATGGCTGTTTTAAGGTTTACAGTGTCCCTTTTAAAAGATGGAAAGGGCGTCTTATGTGAGTGCAACACTAAATCAAAGTGTGTTTCTTTCCCAGGTTACATGAGACACAAATATAGACGCCTGCCACCAGCTGCTTCACCTCACCAACAGTACATCCCACAATTTATGTGAAAGGCCCTGAAAGACTCTTTTAACGTTTTTCAACACACATAACCAGGCTTCGCATTACATTATCTATGTTGGTTTAGGAAATGTCATGCGACGTCATCGTCAAGGTTTTTTAGGGACAGTTTCTGCTCCCCCGAGGACGTTCAAGGCGAGGAGACCTTTACCGTCCAGGCTTTGACAGTATGCTCACGGGGACGTCAAACGCGAGCGACTACGTCCAGTGTTTTAGGTTAGACAGTCTGCTTTTTTCCCTTTCTCGGGCGCCGTCAAGGAGACTACTTGTCCCTCGTCCTTTTTAGACCAGTCTGAGGTGTTGGGGAGTAACGGAGAATACGGGTACAGGTTTTAGAAAGGGCCATCTTCGCTCCTCG
The DNA here is from genome assembly GCF_000972845.2 of Larimichthys crocea. Lineage (NCBI taxonomy): Eukaryota > Metazoa > Chordata > Actinopteri > Sciaenidae > Larimichthys > Larimichthys crocea. The sequence goes on along the minus strand of NW_020854898.1, from coordinate 14,603 downwards.
GCGGAAGTAACGAGATTGGAATCACCCGCCATCCCACCAGGTTTAGGACAGTCTGCGTGGACGTCCACCGGCAGACCCTACGTCCAGGTTTAGGCAGTCATGCCCCCCCCTCTTTTGTTTCCCTCCCCCGTGGGAAGTCAACGGAGACTCGGGCTGCTTTTTTGCCAGGTTTATAGCTAGAAAGTATGATTTCTTTCCCGTCTTTGGTGGACGTCCAAAACGGCACCGCATATTGAGTCCCTTATCCCCCTCTCACGGCGTTTTACGACGGTCTCCCCTTTTCTGACCCCCTTTTCTTCCTCCCTTTTCCTGGGGACCCGTCCCACGGCACCGGATTTCCTCTACGCCGTCTTTTGTACAGCTCGCGTTTTTTTTAGACCAGTCTGCCTTTCTTTTCCCCCCCTCTTCCTTTCCCCTTTTTTTTCTTCTTTCCCTGTTCCTCCCCTGGTTTTGGAAGTCAATGGCAGACGACGTAAAGTGTTTTTTTTAGACAATGTCTGCCGCCCCTTTTCCCTGTGGTTTGATCGTCACAGGAGACTACGTCCGGTTTGTTAGACCCAGTCGCTTGACGGGGACGGCAAGTGTTCCGTTTCTTTTGACTAGGTCCAGGTTTAGGAAAGTCTGTTTGTTGGGAAGTCCCACGCGAGGCCTATGGTCCAGGTTTTACTGGTTCTTTCCCTTAGACATATCTCTTTCTTTTCATTTTCCCCCTTTTCCTCTTGCCCCCCCCCCTCCCGCCCTTTTTACTCCTTTTTTTGGGGAAGCTCAAGGAGATCATCCCCAGGACAATTGTGTTTTTAGTTGATCAGACAGTCTGCTTTCTATCCTCCCCCTTTCCCTGGGACTCCAGTTTTTCTTCTTCCCCTCTCGTGATCCCCTTGGACTACCCCCGCCTCCCACCACCCGTTTTCCCCTTCCTAGACTTAGTCTAGCCCTCGGGTGGGTGCACCGTTCCTTCTACGGATGATACGGTCCCATGTGTTTTGCCACACGTTTCTTTTTCCGCTTCTTCCCCTTCCCCCTTTTTTCCCGCCCCCGGGCTGACGTCCCTAGTTGCGACGACATACCCCCCTTGTCCACCACCGTGTCTCTTTTTTTTTCAGACTTTTAAGTCTCGCTACTTCCCTTTTTTTTCCCCCTTCTTTTTTTCTCCTTTCTCCCCTCCCCCTCTTTCTTTCTCCTTCTCTCCCTTCTTCTCCGTTTTCCCCCTCCTCCTTTTCCCTTCTTTTCCCCCTTCCTCCCCCCCGTCCGGCACCCCCCCTTCCTCCTTCCTCCTGCTGCGGCAGTCCCTAGCTTCCCCGTTCATCTCCACTCTCCCCCTCCGGTACCCCCCCCCTTTTTGTATGAATACCATTTGTCCATTTTTGGTTTTAGACAGTCTGCGTTCATTTTTTTTTTTTCTTTTTTTTTCCTCCGGGGACTTCGGACGACCTCATTCTTTTCTGTCCAGGCTTTTTTTTTTTTGGCTTAGATTTTAGTTTTATTAAGGTTTCACTGCCCGTTTCCCCCCCCCCCTTTCCCTCCTTTTTTGTTTCCCCCTTTGTGGTGACTTTTCTTCCTCCGTTTAGGTTTTTTAGTTTAATATCGTCCCAGGTTTCGGTATGACATTGTTTTTTTTCTCTATTTTGTTTTCCCCTTTCCCCCCTTTTTTTGCCCTTTCCCCCCCTTTTTTTTTTCCCCCCCCCCCCCCCTTTTTCGTTTTCCTTTTTTTTTCTTCCTTTCCCCCTTTTTTTCTTTTTTCTTGCGTTTTTCTCTCTCGCGGGATTTATTGCTCTCGGAGGGATCTTACGGCCCTCCAGGGCCTTTTCTCCCTTTTTTTTTTAGACTTTAGTTTCCCTTGTATCCTTTCCCCTGTTTTGGTACCGTTTCTCGCGAGAATTAGTTACAGGTTTTTAGCTCCCCCCCCTCCCACCTATGTCTCTCGAGCCGGGGAGTACATGCGACCCTTACCCGTCCAGGTGTTGTTCGACGGTTTTTTTCTTTCCTTTGCCTTACTCTCTTTTCCGGTTTCCGGACGTTTCCACTAGCCAAGTCCGAACTTAATCGGTTCATCTAGGTTTCAGACATGTTCTCTTTGCTTTCTCTCTTTTTATTTCACGGCTTTTTGTTACAGGGTTTCTACACTGATGATTCGGGTTATGCAAGGGCGAGCGAAGAGGTAATCTGGTGAACTGCGATGGAGTTTGAGGCTGGGGGTGGGTTGTCTGCAGGGGCCCAGGAAGTAGAGCCGCGGGGTGGTATAAATTCACGAAACGGACGGGTGACTGCCCATGGTTGACCGTTGACTACTGTGCCGGTCTTGGTTGGCGGGCCTTCCGGTGGCCGCCGCTCCGTTTTTCCGTCCTGTAGTCCTACCGCTGGGGGCTTGTCCCGCAGACCGCTCCAGAGAAGCGACAGATGATTAAAGACACCAGCTGATTGGGTTAGTGCTGCCTTTCTGCGCGCCGGATTTTCAACATTTCTCACAACCCTTTGTGTGATTCTTCTAGCATTTAATAGTGTCTCTTGCACCCCCTCCCCTTTGTGCTCTTTGCCTTTGTTAACCCCCCACTGGGAACTAATTGACTCAGCCACAGGAGTGCACCGTGGACCATGTTTCCGGTCCAAACCCCATTTTCCTTCTCCTGGGATCAGTCCAACCCACCCAACCGTGAAGTTGACAGACGATGCGTTATTTTTAAGAAGATTTTACTTTCATCAGGATCCTGCATTTTTCGGAGGAGCTACCTATTTCTTTTTCAGCTTTATTTTTGATTCCTCCCTCAATCTCTTGCATTTCCTGTGTTCTTTCTTCTTCTCAGTACTTGATCGATGGTCATGTTGGCGGAAGGTCACCGCCCCGACCTGCCCATTAGATTCTTAGCCCGTTGGTTGGATCTAATTCCTCGGCTTGGCCAACCTGAGGTATGCAAAAATACTTGCTGTGTTGTGCTTGAACAATAAACTTCAAACTCAAAAACCAAAAACACAATCAACCAATAAACTCGCCCCAATTTCACTCACCCGTTCCGTTACTTATCCATCCGCTGCCGTTTTGCGTTTTGCGTTCATTCTCGTCGTGAATTTCTCGATTTCAACTTCAAACACAAGACCACTCGAGGGAACGAAGAACAGTGGCGTGCAAAGGAATGTGAAGCTCCTTTATTTATTACATTCAAACCTTGATTTTCATTTTTATCATTTATATGACAACACAACCTCTGAAACCCTGGACCCCTTCGGCCCACGTCACAGAGAAACTATCGCTCCAGGTTACGCGACAGTCTGCGGGGACGTCATTCGAGTTACCATTGACGTACAGTTTTTTGTTTTTTTAGACAGTCTGTTCCGCGGGACGTTCACGGTTTGAGGACTATGCAGGTTTTTAGACAGTCATGATCTCTCTCCTCTCCCTTCCCCCCCCTTCCTTTTTTTCTCTGGCTTGGACGTCCACTGGCCCCAGACTACTGTCCAGGTTTCGACAGTCTGTCCTCTCCCCTGGATCGTCCACGGCGGACTATCGCTGAATGTGTTTTTAGACCAGTCTGCCCCCCTTTGGGGACGTCCGGAGAATATTGCAGGTTCGACAGTCTTCCCCCCTCCCCTCTGGGGACGTCACGGCGAACTTACTACGTCCCGTTTTATTCATTAATTTAATGAAGGTTTCCCGTTTCTTTTCTTTCCGCGTCCGCATGTGAGCTCGGCTCAACTCCATCAGTTGCTTCATCTTTGGAACAAACGAGCTGCAGGAATCAGGATCAAAGATTCTGTTAATCTGGCATCTCTGTGTCTGATTATTCGTTTTCATTGTTTGTTAGGGGCTGTTAACACACACACACAACACACCCACACACATCACACCACACACACCCACGCTTGGCTCATCTCGCCGGTTTTTTGAAGCTGAAAATGTTTTAATTTGAAGCAAATCTTTCTTTGACGCACACCCACACACGGATAATGCTCTGCAGCGTGCACGAGGCATGAATCACATTGATGGAGCCTCACATGCTGTCAGCCCTGCCACTCCACCACCCTCCCCACCCTCACCACCTCACCCAGACCTCTGCCCTCACCACCATCCACTCATCATGCACAGATGAGCATTGAGGAAATCTCCACCTCCACTGTCATCTGACGTTCTTCTCTAGTCTAACGAGCGTCGGCGTCGTGCTTCCCCCTCCGGCGTTGATCTACTTTCGGACACTGATGGCCGAGTGAGCGCGGGGCAGCGCTGAGGACTCTCTCCGCCGGCGTCAGACCGTTCCTGCAAGCGCTCTCGCAGAGGGGTGGTGGTTAAAAGGCGGAAGTATGGATGAAGAACCACGGTGGCTCAGCACTGGCGGCTGTCGATTCAGGGAAGATTGAAGTCTGTTTCATTTGTACTTATATACCTCTGCTCCGTGTTCATCATTGGGAAGAGATGAAGCAAATGATTCCAGGCTTCACAGAACATCTCACCGACGGCGTCTGTATAGTTCTTCTCCCAGTTGGAATTTCCTGATCAGATGTTGCGCCAGCTCAGATGGCTCCTTTGGCGACCCTTTTTTTCACCTTTTTTTCCTCCTGTCCTCTCACGGCTTGAGGAAGCTCTGGACCTGCGATCTCGTTTTTTCTCGGACCACTACCCAAAGCTCCTTACCCGAGGTTGAGGCTGGATTACGTTAGACGGACTGAACATCAGAAGCTTCACTGCTCGGCTAAGCTCCACTCTGAACCACAACGGTCCGGTCATCCACCCAATCGGTCCATCTTCACGCGCAGTGTTTGCGCCTCACTTTGAACCACCCAATGCTACTGCCTCCTGTGTAAAGACATTCCATGCACTGTGAAGGTTGCTCTGAGGTATACGCGTGATGATTGAACGCCTTTGTCAGCAAAACACATCCTTTTGATGATTTTATGATATAAACATCTTGACTTGATGTCACACTTCATGAACTCCTCGTTATCTCACATCGATCAGGATCACCTCTTCATTGACCACAAATACACACTACCCGTAATCTCCGTGAAGCACGTCAGTGTTTCTCTTCTTGCGACATTTATTTGTACCGCACCTATTCTGCCCTCGTTAAACCTCTGATGTGGATACTCCTCGTGTTGAGGAGATGTAGTTATGTTTCGGGTATCCATACTTCTGTCATCATTTCCACTGGGATTATCTGCTGCTAATCCAAGACCTTGAAACGTTGCATGCGAGTTCCCTTGCAGGTGCTTAATACGTGTCCAGCTTCAGACTTACATACCAGTGAATATAAAACATGCACACTTGATCTCAGCTCGAGGGACAGAAGGAAAGACGGATGAGAATCACAAATATACGTTTTACCTCTGCAAGTGGAATGTTGGATGAAAAACTCGGGGAGATTAAGTGAGATTAATAAAATGCTTAATACCTGGAGCTCGTCACCCGGGCAGCGTTCATGAAGATTCCCCCTTTTGTGTGACAACCAAGGTGGAACTTTGACACCGAGAGGAGGACGAGGACTGAGGACGAGGACGCGCTCTTCAGAGCGAGCTGCTTTTTATTATTATGTTCATCTTACGTTATACAAGTGCCTAATCCAGCTGCCCATCTAGAGACTACGTCAGTTTCAGGCCAGTCTGCTCTTGAGGACGTCTCGGAGACTACATCCAGTTTTAGACCGTCTGTGGGGACGTCACAGGCCTACGTCCAGGTGTTAGACAGTCTGCGGGGACGTCACACCGAGACCGTCCAGGTTTTCGACAGTCTGGGGTTGGACGTTACGGAGACACTTCCCGGTTCGACCGTCTGCGGGGACGTCTCAGAGTCGTCTATTTTAGACAGTCTGTGGGCGAGTTCGGAGACTACGCCAGGTTTAGACCGTCTTGCGGGGACGTCTCGGGACTACGTCCAGGTTTTAGGACAGTCTGCTGGGGACGTTCTCGGAGATAGTCCAGGTTTTAGACAGATCTGCGGGGACGTCTCGGAGCATAAGTCTAGTTTTAGACTAGTCCATGCGGGGAACGTCACGGAGGACTACGTCCATGTTTTAGGACCGTTCTGCCTTTTTGGGGTACTCCCGGAGGACTACGTCCAGGTTTAGACTCGTCCCTGCAGGACGTCACGGGAGACTATAGGTCCAGGTTTTAGACAGTCGCGGGGACGTCACGAGACTACGTCCAGGTTTTAGGACCGTCTCTTTGGGGACCGTCCACGGAGACTACTTCCAGGTTTTGACCGTATTGCGGGTCGGTCCCCGGAGACTACGTCCAGGGGTTTTAGCCAGTCTGCGGCGGTCACGGAGACTTAACGTCCAGGTTTTAGGACGTCCTGCGGGGGACGTAACGGGATACGTCCCAGGTTTTCTAAGTTCTGCGGGGACGCACGGAGACGTCTGTTTTAGGAACAGTCTGCGGGGACGTCACCGGAGATACGTCTCAGGTTTTAGACATTGTATGCGGGGACGCACGGTAGACTAAGTCCAGGTTTTAGACAGTCTTGCAGGACGTCACGTAGACTACGTCCCGGTTTTAGACAGTCGCGGGGACGTCACTGAGACTACGTCCCGGTTTTGACAGTCGCGGGGACCGTAACGGATCACTAAGCTCCACTCGTTTTAGACAGTCTGCGGGCGGTCACGGAGACTACGTTCCAGGTTTTGAAAGTTCTGCGGGGCGGTCACGGAGACTACGTCCAGGTTTTTTAGACAGTCTGCCCGGGGACGCACGCTCCCCTTGAGACTCCGTTTCCATGGTTTAGGGACATTCTGCGGGGACGTCACGGAAGACACGTCCAGGTTTTAGACAGTCTGCTGGGGGAAGTCACGGAGATTTCTAAGTCTCGTTTTAGACAGTCTTGCGTGGGGGACGTCTCAGCGACTACGTCAGGTTTTTAGGACGTCTGCCGGGGCGGAACGGAGACTATGTCAAGTTTTTAGACAGTCTGCTTGGGGTACGTCTCGGAGACTTTAAACAGGTTCGCTCTCGTAAAGTGTCGTTGGCTCGTGTTCCCCCGGTTCCCCTTTTTTTCCTCCGTTAATTGTCCCGTCCAGAATGAAATGGGTTTTGAAATAGAGAATATCGGAAAACCCTTTTTGTAGAGATGAATATTATTTTGGTACATGTGAGAGCAGACGAGTGTGTCGTCCTCCGAAGTGATTTCAGGGACCTGAAATCGATTCACGCTTAGGCTGCATTCTTCAGGGTGAGGAGGCGGCCGAGCACAGGGCCCAAAGATAGATCAAGTTGAAATCATCAAATCCGAAACATTCCAGTCTGTCAGAGAGAGGCTCAGCTTCAGAATGCCAAAGCTGCAGAGGGTCGGACGATTTCAAGAGCCTCACGTAAATGACTTAAAACTAACAAACATGTAAGACGGCCCAGTCCAATTACATGTCATCGCAGACGTTAAAGTCCAGCTGAGCCCCTGGCCCTGCTTCCTGTTCTCGTCTGTGTTCATCTCAGAGTAATAGATACACTGTTGCTGATCCTTTTTACCTCTGGACGTGACACTTCACTTACTGTGGAATGTCACAAGCATCCTGAAGATTGGAAAATAAACAGAGATGATTCCAGACTGAGAACGTCCACCGCTCACTGCAGACGTCCCCGCAGGGACTATCTAAAACCTGGAGTAGTCTCCCTGTGACGTCCCCGACAGACCTGTCTAAACCGGCACGTAGTCCTCCGTGATCGCTCCCCTGCCAGATTCCTGTGCTAAAACCTGGACGAGTCTCCGTTGACCATCCCCGCAGACTGTCTACACACCTTGACGTAGTCCTCCTTGAATCCCGCAGACTGTCTAATTCCAACCTGGACGTATACGTTCTCCTCGGGATGTCCCCGCAGACGTCTAACAACTTGGACGTCGGGTCTCCGTGACGTCCCGAGGACTTCTAAAACCTGGACCCCGGGTCTCCGTGACATCCCGTCCCCGCTACAGATCGTTCTAATTAACCTGGAAACGTCGTCTCGTGACGTCCCGCCGGAACTGTCTACAACCTGGACGTCGTCCTCTGTGACGTCCCGCAGGACTGTCTAAAAAAACCTGCGAGCTCGTCTCTGTGAAGTCCCCGCGACGTCCTTAAAACCTGGACGTAGTCTCTCACAGACGTCCCACAGACTGTCTAAACCCTGGACGTATTCTATGTGACGTCCCCGCAGACCCGTCTAAAACCTGGACGTCGTCTATGTGCGTCCCCGCATTTGGACGGTTACAAATCCGGACGTAGTCTCTCACGACGTCCCCACAGACTGTCTAAAATCCTGGACGAGTCGCCAAGTCCGTCCCCACAGACCTGTCTATCAAACCTGGACGTTCAGTCTCCTTGTGACGTCCCGTTACACCACCCAACCCCCCTCAAACCACATACTGGAACTTTTTGTTCCTCCTTCTATGTTTTTGTATCATCAATTTATCAATTATATTAATTAATCTTAAACAGTTAATAATCTGTTTTCCTAGAGACTCCACGATTCGTTTCAATCATTAAAAATCATGAACTGCGAATTGTATAACGAGCAGATTAACTCTTTAATCCTTCAGGTGGAATACAAATGTTGCGTTGTGTTTGTGGAGTCTTATAAGACAGTCTTGATGACAGTCTTTTATAGGACTGCTTTTCATCCTCTTGTTTTTGCCCCGGCGCCACCTGTTGTTTGTTGTCATACCCGCACGGCGGCCATGCCGTGTCCGCAATGAACTGTACTCCGCCTATACACCTGCCTCACAGCAGCCACCACCACTATCTGCTGTATTTAACCGCTGCTGGCAAAATTATAAATTACCGCCGCGTGTAGTCGCACCCAAAGGACACCTTCACTATAGACATATATAAAATATACAATACCTACAGTAAACACAGGACTTTAAATGAATGATTACTTTACTTTTGGATTTGTACATTCTGCTGTCGTACATCGCTCTTTCTGGATTCGTTACTGCGATAAAAACATCAAAAAAGAATTCGTCCATATGTTTTTTTAATCGTGAGATGTTGATTTAATTACGTTAGTCAACTGAACTGATCATCTATATTTAACGAGCAGCCTCTCTGAGCTAATTCACCAACACCGAGCCCAGTCAGTCCCAAAATGAGATTTTTATAGAACTGTGGTACACGAAACTGGACGGACACATCTCGTTACATCTTCATCCTTGTTCAGAGCTCAGATCGCTGTTTGCATCAGTCCCTTCTCTCCCCCCTTTCCCTTTCTTCCCTTTTTTTTTTTTTTTTTTCCCCTTTCCCCCTTTTCTTTTCCCCCTTTTTCTTCCCTTTTTTCCTTCTCCCCTTTTCTTTTCCCCTTTCTTCCCCTTTTTTTTCCCCCTCCCCCCCCCCCCCCCTTTCCCTCCACTTTCTTCTTCCCCCCCCCTTTTCCTTTTTTCCTCTTCCCTTCCCCTTTTTTTTTTTCTCTTTTTTTTTTTTTTTTTCTTTCCTTCCTTCTCTCTTTTTTTCCCCTTTTTTTTCCTTTTCCTTCCCCCCTTCTTCCCTCTCTTTTTTTCTTTTTTTTTTTTTTTCTTTTTTTTTTTTTTTTTTCTTCTTCTTCCCTCTTTTTCCCTCCCCTCTCCCCCCCCCCCTTTCCTTTTTTTTTCTCTTTCTTTCTCTCTTTTTCCCTCCTCTTTTTTTTCTCCTCCCTTTTTTCTTTTTTTTTTTCTTTCCCTTTTTTTCTTTCTTTTTTCCTTTTCCTCCCCCCCTTCTTCCCTTCCTTTCCCTCTTTTTTTCTCCCCTCTTCCTTTTTTTTCCTCTTTTTTTTTCTTTTTCCCTTTTTTCTTTTCTTTTTTCTTTTTCTTTTTTTTTTTTTTTTTTTCTTTTTTCTTCTTTTTTTCCTCCCCCCCCCTTTTCCCCCCTTCCCTCCCCCCTCCCCCCCCCCCCCCCTCTTTTTTTTTTCTCTTTCTTTTTTTTCCCCTTTCTTTCCCCCCCCCTTTCCTTTTTCTTTTTTTCTTTTTCCTTTTTTCCCCCCTCTCCCTTTCTTTTTCTTTTTCCCCTTTTTTTTCCCCCCCCTTTTTTTTTTTTCCCTTTTTTCTTCTTTCCTTTTCTTTCTTTTTCCCTTCCTTTCTTTCTTTTCTTTTTTTTCCTTTTCCCCTCTTTGCTTTCCTCCCCCCTTTCCCCTTCCTTCTCCCCCCCCTTCTCTTTCCTTTTTCCTTCCTTCTTTCCCCTTTTTTTTTTTCCTTTTTCCCCCCCTTTTCCCCCCCCCTTCTTCTTTTTCCTTTTTTTTTCCCCCCTTTCTTTTTTCCCCCCCCCCCCCTCCCTTTCCTTTTCCCCCCCCCTTTTCTCCTTCTTTTTCCTCTTTTTTGGAAGACACCCACGCACAGCTGGCTACGCAATCATGTCTCTTATATTTATATATTATCTCTATGTATTATTTATATTATATTTATGTATGGTATGTGCCGTGTTCCGTCCAAACAGCACCATCCCCGTCCACTCCGAGCCCTGGCTCACGAAGTGAGTCAGCACCATTCCATGATTCAAAACTGTACGAAGCTAACACACAAGCTAACAACAATCCTAACAACGAGCTACAACGCGCTAAAAACAAGCTAAAAAAAACAAGCTAACAACAAGCTAAAAAAAAAAGCTACAACAAGCTAACACGAGCTAACAAACAGCTAAAGCAAGGCTAACAAAAGCTCACAACAAGTAACACACAAGCTAACAACAAGCTAACAACGAGCTAACAACAGCTAAAAAACAAGCTAACAACGAGCTATACAACAAGTTAAACACAAGCTAAAAAACCAAGCTCACAACGAGCTAACAACAAGCTAACAACAAGCTAAAACAAGCTAAAACAAGCTAACAACAAGCTAAAAAACAAGCTAACAACCAGCTAAAAAAACAGCTACACGAGCTAACAACAAGCTCACAAACAATTGCTAACAACGAGCTAACAACAATGCAAAACAAGCTAAAAAACAAGCTAACAACAGCTAAAACACAAGCTACAACATGCTAAAACAAGCTAACAACAAGATAACAAACCCAAGTATAACACACAAGCTAAAACAAAAAAGCTAACAAACATCGCTAAAAACAAGCTAACAACAAGCTAAAAACAAGCTAACAACAAGCTAATAAACAAGCTAACAACGAGCTAACAACAAGCTACACAACAAGCTAACAAACGAGCTAACCAACAAGCTTAACAACAAGACTAAACACAAGCTATACAACAGCTAAAAACAAGCAAACAAACATGCTACAACACGCTCAAACAAGCCTAAAAAACAGATCAACAACAAGCTAAAAACAAGATAACAACAATGCTAAATAACCAAGCTTTAACAACAAGCAATACGAAACCTAAAACACAGTTAACACGAGCGAAACAAGCTAAACACCAAGCTAAAAAAAAAAACAGCTAAACAAGCTAACAATGAACTAAAACAACTTCAACAAAGCTAAAACAAAAAAATAACAAAGCTAAAACAAAGCTAAATATAGCACCAACAGAGACTCTCGGCCTGAGCTGCTCACTTCGTGTTAAGCTTTCCGCTAACTTGAATGAGGGATACAACTGATTTATTAGGTACGTATCTTCTGGACTTATCATCTTATTTTTTGATATTGCAAACAGTCCTTTCTGGTAACAGCCGCGCTGATCGCTACAGCAAATGGAAACACAACGCGCAAGCGCTATCGTTAGCATTCACCCACTTCCTAGCTAACGTTCCACAATACGACAGCGATCTCTGGACCGCATTTAATTTAGACTAACTTAAATTGTCTCCACACAATTAACTCAGAACTTCTTCTGTTTGGTCAGTGAGAATCTTCGTTCACCGAGGCGTTTAACTTATTTTTGACTAAGCTCGCGGTAAGGAGATTCGATCCAGTCCCTTTTCCTCTTACCGCTCTCGATTAAACTGCAGGAGTTTCTCAGGGCATGTGTAGAAAATAAGCAGAAAAAGCAAATTGCTGGATTTCTGCAAGTCATGACTGGGCCTTCTGCCCGGGAGATGTAAATTCAGTGTCGCAAAGATCGAATTGAGCGAGCATTCCTTGGTTTATCCTGGCGCTTCCCAGCGATCAGCCTACTGCCCAGCCTGCGCACATGACACTAAAAAGATGATAAAGGCAAAAAAATGAGAGGTGTTAAAACAAAGAATACCCAACATCAGAGCCGATCATCCACATCGGGCCCCTATGCTCTTTGAGCTTTGTAATTAGGACAAGCGGCTCTGTGTTGTATGTGTGTGGTGTGGGTGTGTGTGTGTGTGTTTGATCCCCGTTGGACGCGCGCTAATGTTGAGTTAAGAGCTCGTACCTTCCGGATAAATGATGAGAGCGTACCCCATTAGCCGTTCAATGCAGCGGGCTCATTGGGATGCCCGGGGCAGTGCTGGATAGAGTAATTCAATGTGCATTGGCAGAGATGCTGCAGCAGTGGTGGAGGAGGTGGTGTAGGTCGGTGGTGTTTTTTTTTTCTCTTTTTTTTTCTCTTTCCTGCAGGGACCTGACATCTACAGTCTTCCAGCCATAAATCCCGTCCTCCCCCGTATGCAGGCACGGCGCCACACCCGGTGTGTTAAACTCAACTCTGCTCGTCTGTTGCGTTGACGTCGCCGCTGAACCTGAAGCAGCTTCCGGAAGAGACGGAGACCTGAACACCCAGTCAGCCAACCACACACCTCATTCATGAACTTGTTGATATCAGACACCTGTATGCAACAGGAAGCAAAACCGGCTCAGCGTGGTGCCACTTGATTGTCTAACATGCAATCCACCTAGCAACTGCCAGCTCTATCGTTCACCTCTCATGCCGACCTTTTCTTATATCTCAATGGATGCTAGCTTAACCCTCTTTTTCTCTCCCCGTCAGTTAAATTTATCTATAACTCAATCTTTGTTGCTATCCCGAGCAGCGCTTGCGTGCATCCGGTACATAATCGCAACCCCTATGCAAGCTTGACAGACCATGTACCCACCCTTTACGAAGAAAACACTCTAACCTATCTTCAAAACATTAAGTACGTTTACCTCCGTTCTTGCCAGATTCCACGGTAGCTGAGCTACAGGTGAGCCTGACAGAAATCACTGAACGGTATACAAGAAGCCGAGACAGTCTGCGTGGAGTCACAGAGACTCACGTCAGGTTTAAGACAGTCTGTTGGGGACGGCACGGGAGCCTACGTTCCAGGTTTTAGGACCGTCTGCGGGATTCGTAAGCAGACTACGTCCAGGTTTTAGACAGTCCTGCTGGGACGTCACTAAGATGACTATGTCTATGGTTTTAGACCAGTTCTGCCCTGGGGGACCCAGTCATGTAGACTTACGGTCCATGCTTTTAGACAGTCTGCTGGCGGACGTCACAGAGCACTACGTTCAGGCCCTCCCCTTGACAGTCTGCAGGCGACGTCACGGGAGACTAGGTCCCAGGTTTTAAGACAGTCTGTTAGGAGATTTTAACGTCCAGTTTTAGACCTGTCTGCTGGGGACGTCACCGAGTCCTAGTCAGTTTAGACCGTCTGCTGGGAGTCACGGAGACTATCGTCCAGGTTTTTAGACAGGTCTGCGGAGACTTACGCTCCAGTTTTTAGCCAGTTCTGCGGGGACCGTAACCAGAGACTCGCCAGGTTTAGGACAGTCTGAGGAGATCTCGTCCCGTTTTAGACCGTCTGCGGGGACTGTCACAGAGGCCTACGTCCAGGTTTTGACAGGTCGCGGGGACTTCACGGACACACTACATCCAGGTTTTTAGACAGTCTGCTGGGGACGTCACAGAGGACTACGTCCCGGTTCCTTAAGACAGGTCTGTGGGGACGTCCCGCGATGACTACGTCCGGTTTTAGACCGTCTGCGGGACGTCACCGAGGGACTAGTCCGGTTTTAGACAGTCTGCGGGACTTGTAACAGAGACTATGTCAGGTTTAGACAGTTCGGGACGTCATGGGAGACTAAGTCCAGGTTTTAGACAGTTGCCGGGGACGTCAAGAGACTACGTCCAGGTTTTAGACAGTTGCTGGGACGTCACAGGAGGACTACTTCCAGCGTTTTAACACGTCTGCGGGGACGTCCGGAGCTACTACGTCCAGGTTTTTAGGACCGTCTTGCTTGGGGACACACCGACCGACTATCCGTCCAGGTTTTCAGCACAAGAACCGCTCCCGAAATTAAATAATTCCATGAAATAACGACACAAACCATCAGATTGTGTGTGTGAGCTGTTCAGCTTTAAATCAAACCACACGTCTTCAGCATGATTGATTTGTGTTTTCTGAGGGAGGCGGATCCTGAGACTGTTTGAAGAGCAGCGCCTCAAACATTTTCAAACTTCATCTTGTTGAGCAGACTCTGCCTTCAGCCCGGCGTCATCCCGCGCTGACCCGGTTCTAACGCCTCAGCCGTGTTCTGTACAGGAAATCTGTGGAATCAAGGCAAAGCCCGGGTTCCATCCTGGACTGAGATATTAAAGTTGATCCAATAATGCTGATGATGACACGACTGTGGATTATTGTTTCAAAGGATGAAGATTTGTTCCTGCAGGGAACTGATGAGAGGCTGAGACTCTGATTCATCCATGTGTTCTGTGATAATCTATTAGACTGGAAATGTGATTTTATAAAGGACGAAAAGACAACCTCCATGTCTCTGTCCATTTATAGATTATTATTATTATTAGATTATTAGTCGAAAACCTGGACGTAGTCTCCGTGA
>NW_020854897.1:0-623 GCF_000972845.2 Larimichthys crocea | reverse complement strand
GGTGGACCCTGTGAACAAAAGCTTTTGTGTTTCCACTGCTTCATTTTCTGCGTTTCAATAAGCGTGTGACTGAATCTGACCTGGTGGCAGACATTAAGAATAACTATACAGAAATAGCCAAACTCATAAAAGATTAAATTACAAGAGCTCCCAAGGTTATCTTCATTATAGACTCTGAAGTTTGTGACTGGGGCTGGGACCTGAGCTAGAGTTTGCATGTTCTCCCCATGTCTGCGTGGGTTCTCTCCAGGTGATTCCTCCTCTAGTCCAAAGACATAAAGGTTAATGGGTTAATTTGAGACTCCAAATTGTCCAAAAAATTTGATGATGAGTGTGAATAGCTGTTTATCTCTATGTGTCCTGAAATGAACTGGCGACATGTCCTGGCTGTTCCAAGCTTTTCAAACAATGTCAGCTGAGATCGGCTCCAGTCTCCTGTGACCCTGCAACAGCTGAGAGGATAATATAGTAATGCATGGAAGATAATGGAAAATACAAGGATATTTACCCTTTATTAAAGTATAAGAGTGAAACTGTGGAAAAACTGTCGATGGATAGAAAATATATAAAAAGGAAGAACAAAGCAAAACAAAAATATTACATGCCAGCTCTGCACATGCTCA
>NW_020854896.1:0-563 GCF_000972845.2 Larimichthys crocea | reverse complement strand
GAGAGAGACTCCTCTCCCAGGATACACATAACAAATGGCCCTTTGATCTCTTGACCTGATCTCTTCCTCAACCTCGTGAAAGGTGATAGACACAGGAAAAAAACACCATTTGGGACCCGAAATACCTTTCTATCTAAATTACCTCAAAGTCCAGACGGCCTTAAGATAACAGCTACTGTGACAAAACAAGTATCTTCATGTAAACCATATGTAGTCAAAATACTAATGTTAGTAGGTAACTATGCATCTATGTGCAGACACCTCACACGCTTGTCCAGCTCTGGTTCTGGCACGACACTGGCTCCGCTCCCTGTCAGCATTCTCCCACATCCCAAGACTGTAAACTTCTTCCCGGTGGTCCAAGACACCCGTGGTACAAACACTAACACTTCCCCGGGTGCTCTGAGCATTAGCTAACAGCAGCTACAGTTGGCATCTACTGTCCATCAGGAAAAAAGAGGAGTTAAGGCGGAGCAGCCGGAGGATGTCAGAGAGAAAACCAGAAAACTTTTTCTTATATGGCTGTCACCTCATTGTTTATCAGAGATGTATAGTAACGAAGT
>NW_020854895.1:0-599 GCF_000972845.2 Larimichthys crocea | reverse complement strand
CTGCAGTGAAAGTCCCAGGAGGAAGTGGAGGAACAAGTCCAGGTGTCCATTTGGACTCTCTAAGGCCTTGTCCACAGCACTCTGGTAGAAGTGTGTCTCTGCAGATTTCTGTTGTTCTTCTGACAGCACATTGACTCCAGAGTTGGTGAAGGTCAGATGGACATGAAGAGCAGCCAGAAACTCCTGAACACTCAGATGGACGAAGCAGAACACCTGGTCCTGGTACAGTCCTCTCTCCTCTTTAAAGATCTGTGTGAACACTCCTGAGTACACTGAGGCTGCTCTGATATCGATGCCACACTCTGTCAGGTCTGATTCATAGAAGATCAGGTTTCCTTTCTGCAGCTGCTCAAAAGCCAGTTTTCCCAGAGACTCAATCATCTTCCTGCTCTCTGGACTCCAGTGTGGATCTGTCTCAGCTCCTCCATCATACTTGATGTTCTTCACTTTGGACTGGACCACCAGGAAGTGGATGTACATCTCAGTCAGGGTCTTGGGCATCTCTCTTCCCTCTCTGGTCTTCAACAGAACCTCCAGAACTGTAGCAGAGATCCAGCAGAAGACTGGGATGTGACACATGATGTGGAGGCTTCGTGATG
>NW_020854894.1:0-697 GCF_000972845.2 Larimichthys crocea | reverse complement strand
GAATCTGCTACTCTCGAACACTAAACTAGAAAGAAAAAGCGCTTCACCAAAATGGGAAGGAATAACCTAATAAAATTTATCAAACAAAAACACTCACTCAAAATGAGGAGGAAACAGAACTATCTATATCTATGACCTAATCTTCCTAAACTGGCTTGAAACCAAAAGGATCCCGGAGGATGAAAAACTTTATCAAAAGGAAAGAAGCAATCAAACAGAAAACGATCCCGCAGGACGAAAACAGGCTACAAAATCCTATCTATACTTAACTTGTGGCTGTGAAACTTACAGAGCAAAAACGTGGAACAGGCTTGGAGACAATGGAAAGGCTTGGGTGCGACGACAGAAAGTACGAAGACACTTCGGCACGGGACAAGGGGAAACACAGACTATATATACACACATGAGGGAAATGGGGAACAGGTGGACACAATCAGGGCGGGGAAGACAATCAGACTGGTGACACATGAGGAAGGGCAAGTGACCTGAAACGAGAGGAGTTATCTTTCAAAATAAAACAGGAAATGACAAGACATAACAAAAACCCAGCTTGACCTCACCACGGTGCAACAGTGCCCCTCCCTCTAGGGCCGACTCCTGACGGCCCAGGCTGGTCAGGGTGATCTCTATGGAAGTCCTCGATGAGAGTTCGGTCCAAGATGAACCGAGAGGGGACCTGTTACGGGAATTTTAAATA
>NW_020854893.1:0-531 GCF_000972845.2 Larimichthys crocea | reverse complement strand
AAATGTTTTTCTAAAAAAAAAAAAAAATCTGTTTCTTAAATGTATGACTTTTCAGAATTAATTTTTTTTTTCTCAAAATGTGTCTTTTTTCTCAATTTGACTTTCTCCTCGAAATTCTACTTTTCCCTCAAACTTCTGACTTTTTTTCTCAAAATTTGACTATTCTTTACATTTCTGACTTTTTAAAAAAACTTCTGACTGAAACTCAAAATTCTGATTTTAAAACTAAAATTTCTGACTTTTTCCGTCAAAATTTCTGACTCAGAATTTTCAGACTTTTTCTCAATTCTGTCATTTCCTAAAAAAAAATCCTCAAAATATTAAAAATTTGACTTTTTCCCCAATTCTGACTTAGTTTCTCAAATTTGACTTTTCCTAAAAAAATGTATTTCTACTTTTCCCTCAAACTTCTGACTTTTTTTCTCAAAATTTGACTATTCTTTACAATTCTGACTTTTAAAAAAAACGTCTGACTCAAACTCAAAATTCTGATTTTAAAACTAAAAATTCTGACTTTTTCCGTCAAAATTT
>NW_020854892.1:0-682 GCF_000972845.2 Larimichthys crocea | reverse complement strand
ATGTAGGCTGTAATGCTAACAGCAGGCTGTAATGCTAACAGCAGGATGTAGGCTGTAATGCTAACACTAAACTGTAGGCTGTAATGCTAACAGCAGGATGTAGGCTGTAATGCTAACAGCAGACAGTGCTAACAGTAGGCTGTAATGGTAACAGCAGAGTGTAATGCTAACAGCAGAGTGTAATGCTAACACTAGACTGTAGGCTGTAATGTTAACAGCAGACTGTAATGGTAACAGTAGACTGTAGGCTGTAATGCTAACAGCAGACGGTGCTAACAGTAGCCTGTAATGCTAACAGCAGACTGTAATGCTAACAGTGGGCTGTAATGCTAACAGCAGGCTGTAGGCTGTAATGCTAACACCAGGATGCAATGCTAACAGTAGACTGTGCTAACAGTATGCTGTAATGCTAACAGCAGGCTGTAGGCTGTAATGCTAACAGTAGACTGTGCTAACAGTATGCTGTAATGCTAACAGCAGGCTGTAGACTGTAATGCTAACAGCAGACTGTAATGCTAACATAGACTGTAATGCTAACAGCAGGCTGTAATGCTAACATAGGCTGTAATGCTAACAGCAGGCTGTAATGCTAACATAGACTGTAATGTTAACAGCAGACTGTAATGCTAACAGTAGACTGTAATGCTAACAGCAGGCTGTAATGCTAACAGCAGACTGTAAT
>NW_020854891.1:0-961 GCF_000972845.2 Larimichthys crocea | reverse complement strand
AGAAATAACTATAAGTGAAATAGAAATAGACTTTTAAAGTGAAGCAGCAGCAGAAACACAGGAGTTAACTGTAAATACATTGATTACATTTAGTTAAAAAGGGATCGTTGATGCTGTTACCTTTTAAAGTTAGTTTCCTCAGCTGATGAAGGTCATGTGATCCAGACGAAAGCCTCAAAGCGACAACAAATGGACCGTGTGGTCAGGTTGTTTTGGTAGCTGCGGTGCTGCAGTGTTTGTCTATTCTGTCTGTGTGTGAAAACTGCAAAGCAACATGAGTACATGAGTCCATTCACACCTACCTGCCTTCCTGAGTGTTCATCCAGACAAGTACAGAACGTCTGATACAATCCTGCCGATACCAGAGGCTGATTTTATATCGTCTGTTTTAATGAACTTCCTGTCTCCTGTGTCTCTCGTCTCCTCTCTCTGTCTCAGAGCCCTTCAGCGCCGACGTCTGGGTGATGATGTTCGTGATGCTGCTGATCGTGTCGGCCGTGGCTGTGTTTGTGTTTGAGTACTTCAGCCCGGTCGGTTACAATCGCTGTCTGGCAGATGGCCGAGGTGAGAGGACGCACGCACACACACACACACACACACACACCCACACACACACACACACACACACACACACACACACACTGTAAGAAATGTCTGTAGATCTTTGGGTGAAAAACGATGACAGTAATTTACATGTATACGTTAAAACGCCGTCATGTTTCAAAACCTTTGTTTATACAGAAAAAAGTAGATTTTTATATATTAGAGACAGTTATATAGTAAAACACTGTAACATTTAATGCCATATTTTACGGTGTTTTACTGTCATCGTAAAATCTACAGACATTTTAAAATATGGAATAAAACGCCAAGCGTATACCTTAAATCTTAATATCCTTTTACTGTAATATTAGAAAAGGGAATTTTAAGTGAATTTATACAGAATAAAGTATTTTATATT
>NW_020854890.1:0-955 GCF_000972845.2 Larimichthys crocea | reverse complement strand
AATATATTAATATTCATCTGCATGCATTCATCTATTGTACTGATGTGATTTATGAAGCTGGAATGTGAATAAAAAGTCTAAGAACAGCATGCAACAAGATGATTGCAAGCATAGGATCATAATAACACAAGCATGCTGATTTATAAGATCAAAAAAATCATGTTTTTATAATTTAATGTGATGCTTTCAATGGTTAGAAGTTACTAAATCTGTCTTCTTTTCCTGGCTGCACGCAACTTTTATAATCTAAGAATTTCTAGTATAACCTGATTTATTTTAGACCATTTTTAAAAATGTAAAACTGGCTCAATAGTGAAAGGTTCAGAGCTCTGTTCTGACCAGCAGAGGACAAACTTTATTGTTTAGCTTTTTGTAACACCGCTGCAGTCTGTCCAGTAGATGTCGCCAGTAGATCAGTAGTTTTGTTTTTGCAAGTTTATTTTGAGTAACATGCAAAGCTGTGACGTTTCCTTTTTCACTCCAGTGCATCTGATAAATATGATACACGTGAGTTATTTGCAGACTACAGTTATAATACAAGACACGACAGGTGCATTTTCCTTCACTGAGACTTGAGACAACCGCACTTAAATGTTAACAAGGTTTCTGACAGAGTCACTGAAGTAATCCAAGTTTGAGATAGAAAAAACAAACAATAAATACAAATGTACATGCTTCAAAATCTTTAATTCTGTCAGGTGATTCTAGGCCAGCCATACTTATTGCTGCACTACATGTCCTTGTCCTACTGTACCTTGATTGTTTCCTTTTTTGTAAGTTGCTTTGGATACAAATGCCAGCTAAATGACTGAATGTAAATGTAATTCTGACAGACACATATTCAGCCATATGTCCATGCCTCTACAGCTAAACACTGCACTTACTTCACCCTAAAAACATCATGAACTTCCCTGTAGATAGGAAGGTAAAATGTTTGGCAAATATAAATATATAT
>NW_020854889.1:0-557 GCF_000972845.2 Larimichthys crocea | reverse complement strand
GGGTGGAACCCTCCATGCATGGTGATGAGCTTTCTAGTCTTGATATCTGTGGCTTCTATCTCCTCCTTTGGCCAGTTTATGATGCCAGCGGGGTATCTGATGACTGGTAGTGCGTACATGTTAATGGCTTGGACTTTGTTCTTACCATTCAACTGACAATTTTTAGGACCTGCCTTACTCTCTGGAGGTATTTGGCTGTGGTTGACTCCCTGGTGGCCTCTTCATGGTTTCCATTAGCCTGTGGGATGCCAAGGTACTTGTAGCTGTCTTGGATATCACCTATGTTGCCCTCTGGTAGGTTAATCCCCTCAGTCCAGATCATCTTGCCTCTCTTTGAGACCATCCGTGTGTGAGACCACACTTGTCCAATCCGAATGACATCCCTATGTCATCGCTGTAAATCCTGGTGGTGTGGATCAGTGAGTCTATTTCTCGCTCGTTCCTGGCATACAGCTTGATGTCATCCATGTAGAGCAGGTGGCTGATTGTTGCCCCACTACGGAATCGGTACCCGTACCTGCTCTTCGTGATAATCTGACTGAGGGGGTTCAGGCCTA
>NW_020854888.1:0-1168 GCF_000972845.2 Larimichthys crocea | reverse complement strand
CAAAGGTTTAATTTCCTGAACGGCAATCTGAATTTGATTTAGTGTTGGTGAGAGACTTGAGACTTGACTTGAGCTTGTAAGAAATGACTTGTGAACACCTCTGATGGATGGTAATAATTGTAAATGTTTCATTTAAAATCATCATCTGCTTCTAGGGCCCCCTGGTAGCATCCTCTTTTTTTATTAATGGTAGGCATTAATACAGAACCAGACTCACTGATATTAATGCAGCTACTTTTTACTATTAAAAGATGGAGTTTATGTAGTACTTTCAGAGTGAGAACAAAGCTTTTTTTTTTTTTTTTTTTGCTTTCCCCTGTTAATACTTACCCTGCATGTTAACACACATGACAGTTTCTAAACATGGAACATGTTATTGTTGGAAATGAATGTGTGAACATGAAAAAAACATTTATTTTTATTAATCGACATTTTCTTTAATTTTGGCAAACAATAACCAATATTCAGATTGATCTGTCCACACTTAGTATTTTGAATTCAGTGCTACATGAGTTGTTAAGGGATGAAAGTATGAGTATTGTCTTCAGTCAAAACTAAATAGACTTGTCTGTCTGGAATGAGTGCACAGGACTTCTCAATTACTTCCCCATGTTGTCAGGAAATAAGAGTGAACTGCGGCTGACTGCTGAAGGCATCGATGCATCTGGTCTGGTTTCTATCGTTATTCTGGCCTCAGGCTAAAACATGTCCTGCTGAACCATCTGTCCTCAACTGCTCTGCTCTGGGACCTAGTGGACTACAGAGCATGTGTTTAGCTCGGTAGCTTAAGCAACCGCTCCATATGTGAAGGCTCGCTGTGGAGCTGCAGGTTCGACTCCCGAGCTGTGCGGCCCTTTTCCGCATCTTAACTCGGATTTTCTCTGCTCCTCCTTTCCTCTTTTTAGAACCGCTGTCGTCCATAATTTATTGTAATTAATATTTGTGCAACATACAGTATGAAGTTTATGTATAGACTGTATATGAGTCTATCCCTGTTTCGGTTTCACATAAACCTAGCGGCTGCATGGACGCATCCATTTGAGGGGCGGTGTAAATCGTAACTTCTGAACCTGTCATGAAAAGGCAAATATTAACCGATATTAGCCAGTGCAACCCAAAGCCTATTCCAAATGGATGCAAATGGTCCATTTTGGGCTGCTGGGCAAAT
>NW_020854887.1:0-673 GCF_000972845.2 Larimichthys crocea | reverse complement strand
TGACAACTGTACTGAGGGTGAATTATTACATAACTCACCTGTTCAGATTATATTAAGGCTTAAAGTTATGCAGGATACACAGCATGGCCACTTTGATTGACAGGTATGTGCTGTTATAGGTGACTTGTTTGAGCACACAGGCCTCAGGTTATGATCCATGTCTATGAGCGGGACTGTGATGTCATGAATAACTACCATATTTATACTGTCTATGGTTGAACCTCAATGTTTTTACACTGGCTCTACATCAGGTCTTCTCCTTCTCCTTCATGCTTGAAATGGGAAGGTGAGGCGAAGAGTATTGTTATAGAAATCAGGATTATACCGGGGTTCAGGTGTTTTAATTCATATAGTGTGTTTGTGTATCCTGTCTTTTGCATGTCTCGTGCACTTCCCTTATTCGGCCTGTGATTTACTGAGGCTGGCAGGGAGAGATAATTATAAATCAACAGTACAAGGTCAGGAGAGACAGGCTAGGGGAGTATGATTTGCATAAGAAACATAATGAGCAGAAAACCAAAAAAGGCCGTTATGATATTATCTGTATCAGGTGATAGGTGTTCTTAGACAGCCCGTTTTAAAATAATGTATAAGAACCAACTGTTAGAGCTCCTCGAGGAGCCTTTTCTCTATAACCCCTTTTATGTGCTGCACTGTTAAACGCTCCTTCTTG
>NW_020854886.1:0-746 GCF_000972845.2 Larimichthys crocea | reverse complement strand
TCATGTTTCTTTTGGTACTCACAGGGACCTGTTGGGATGACGTGTCTTGTTCATCCCGTCTGCCATTTGTCTGTGTACGGAGACGTTGTTGATTCCAGGACAGTCACTGAGGCATGAAGTAGCTGTGAAAAGCACAAACATTGGAGGATGTGCGTTTGTGTTTTTGTGCACACTCATCTGTCTTTGTGTCATCAGTCTCAAACATAACCCGAAGGCTTTATATCTCAAATAAAATCTGTATTTCTTTGCTATTGCTGTAACGCTACTTAAGGAAGGAAGCGACCAGTGACATAAACAGGGGCTGCTTCTTCAGCCTTGTGCTGAGGAGCAGATTGAACGGTAATGAAAGGAACGCTTTTTGCATAACTTTATCCCGCAGTAATCTGTCTTTCTTGTATCATGCATGATTAATCAATAAAACGCTTCAGCATCAAAACAAGCTTGTTTGTGAGTTTGTGCACTGCCCTAATTGGTTTAAATCCTGTATCTCAAAGAGTTCCAGAGTACGATTAAACAAGACTGACCACCACAGCCAAGGATATGACTATTACACAACTTTTTTGTGGCTTTCTGGAGATATTTTGAAATGTACAACTCAGATTTTTACAGCAGGGTCCCCAACTTTTTCATGGTTTGACGTTAGATGACATGCACTGTAAATTTGATTCAATTTCTATACTGTATATAAGTCTAAACATCAACTTGTGAAGCTCTATAAAATATACATTTATTGAACATCAGCTCAA
>NW_020854885.1:0-1599 GCF_000972845.2 Larimichthys crocea | reverse complement strand
AGTCTGTTGAGCCTTCAACGTCTAGAGTGGGTGACACATTTGAAGACAAGCAGCATCAGGTAAATTCTTCCAGCTGTGGGATGCAGAGTTGGTAGGATCTGTATAAAGCTGTGAACACTGTAGTTTTTCTTTTTGTTGGTGTGCACCTCCAATAGAGCTCCACCTACTGACTCACTGAGATAATGGCTCACTAATATAAACAGCCTTCTGAACTCACTAGTAGCTTTAGTAGGCCCCTATAGCCCATATAACACCTATTAATAGATTGATAACAGTCAGATCAGGTCAAAGATCCACATGTAGAGTGTGTTCTTAGAACAGTTGATTGTTCTATATTTCAAACCTGTCACACCCCTCCACAGTCAGTCTAAAAACAGCACAGAACTTAAAAAAACTGTGTGAATGGACTCCTTACTGGGTCCATTCATCTTCAGGAATGGCTAGTAGTTTAATCAGATGGGCAGCTGATCTCTGGTACACCATGTCCTTTACCTGAACATTAGCCAGTCGAATGTTGCCTCTGTGCTGTGGTGGACATCCTTCACCTTGTCGACTGGCCAAAAGAATCAGGGGAGATGGTGGTGGACAATCATGACCATATTGTCCAGATTAATGTTCTCTGTGTCTTCCTGCCACTTCTTATGGGATGCAACGCAGGGAGATAGCTGTGTGGGTGGACGATCAGACATCTTTAGAACCTTTGGTTTGGCTCTCCATTTCTGGCATTGGGGACAATGATGTTGATGGTGCTGTACTGCTTCCCTGCCCCTGAGGATCCAGAACCGACACTGAACCTCAGCAAAGACTCTTTGTGGTCCAGCTCTGTGACTGGGTGCTTTAGATGCAACACCACTGAGTGCACAATGTCTGAACTGAGGGCTCCTGTACTGGTGTCTCTGGAGACAAGGAAAGGGAAGGAAACTTCCTGATGAGACTGGCCAAACTAGAGGAATCGTAAATCTTAAGGAAAATTTTCCAGTCGTCTCTCATGAATACTAAAAGATGGTCTGTTTTTAGTCATGTTGAAAATATGCAGCTGAGGGAGCTATTGATGTGAATGAGGTTGTCACGTTCTGACACTAGAAGGAAATCCCTTTACGCTAAACATTACAAAATCTTAGCCTTTAAAATATAAAAAAGATTGGACTTGAGTTTTAACACGTCCAAACGTCTGGACCGGACTGTTTTGGAGATTTGCAGCCTAATTATAAATGAATTGATAAGGTGTACAAAACGGAAGTCGTTGAAACAGACACAACCAAAAGCAGCTGTGGGTCAGACAGTGAGTTTGTCTAATAATCGAAGGCGGTTGGGCAACGGATTCAATTCCTGGCCACTAGCCAGCATGCCCCACTGAACATAGAAATCGGTTGTCTTCGAGAGCGTTAGGCCAACTGTATCATGGAGCAAGTTGTGGCACCTGCATGCAGCCGCTGACCGAAATGTAAGGAAGAAGTAAGTGAAAACGCTTTGAGAGCAGTCTAGTAAGTACATGACCAGAGAATGGCAAAGAAAATGTAATAATATACCAAACTGCCAGCAATGATAAAATAACAAAGACTTTACAAAACAGAGAAAATAGCACTTATGTTATGTGCT
>NW_020854884.1:0-687 GCF_000972845.2 Larimichthys crocea | reverse complement strand
GGACATGCAAGGAGGTCCGAAAAAAACCCTCAAGGGGCTTGTCAAGAGAACCTCCTGAAACAATTACAGGGTATGAATAAGAATGCAAGCTACTGTATTATACAGGGCATACACACTAAGGACAACTTCAAGAACAAAACACAGCTGAACACATAGATCCAGGATATACACACATCAAGGTGTTATGAAGATTAAAACGGAACATTCAGTTCTTGATTACACAACATACATTTAACAGATTTTTTTAAAAGCTGGTTGAGAGAGTTTAAGAAAATGAGGAGGAAGTGAATTCCATATCTTGGAACCTCTATAGGAAATCTTAAATTGCGATGAAACAGTTCTCGATTGTGGGGGACGAAGCTGATAGGCTTTACGAGTTGAGAAATTATGAAATTGATTGTTTGCAGAAAATAAATTGTAAAACTGGACTGGGCTAGGTTTAGTTACAATTACATTCATTACATTGAGAGTATTTTTTTTGTTAGAGTCACTAGTCAGGGGTGCTGTTTTTTGATGTGTTTTCTTGGTTTTCAACAGGTTAGATAGTGAGGTTTTTGTGTTTTCTTGGTTTTCAACAGGTTAGATAGTGAGGTTTTTATTTCTTGTTTTTTTTTTAAGTTAGATGATAGGCTCTGTGTAGAGTTCTCTTTTTGTTATACTTATTTGTTCTTTTACTTATTTGTTCCC
>NW_020854883.1:0-5842 GCF_000972845.2 Larimichthys crocea | reverse complement strand
ACCCGTTCTAAAGACTTACTTTTAGTCATTTACTTAGGTTAGCACACATTTCTGAATATGAGCCATTTTAATTCGATTAATTCCCTGATTACAGTGAGATTAAATCTCTATTAAAAAATAATCTATGTTAACAATGTAATGTAAACATCAGGACTGAAATGAACATATATATTACATTATCTGTCAAGTATTAGATAATCAGTATTTGAAAAAAAAACCCTCCTAAAAAAATGTATAAATTCCCAATAATGTGATAAGTATTACATTATCTGTAAATGTTATTACAATCAGTCATCAGTTGCTTGACTTGCATCCGGCTTGGTTTTGCCCCTCGTCGCCCGCCTGTCTACTCTTCAAATCAAATCAGCGCCGCTGCACCTGCTCCGTTAACGTTGTCCGGAGGTCTGATGGTTGTCACGGTGGTTTTCTCTTCTCAGCAGGTCCTCTGCTGCCTCCACTATGTATCGTAGATTTTGGTGCTCGCCATGTTTCCACGCCAGCCTGGTGGGAAGAGGGTCTGGATTGAACTTTTATTTCCTCAGCCCCTTGTGAATCTTGTCTGTTACATTCTCTTTCATTTTTAGAGAGTTAGAGGTGGATAATTTTGGTCCAGGTTTATGCGGAGCTATAGGGGTGTGGCGATATAGACAAAAAATAATTTCTCGATATTTTGGGGTTTTGACGCTAAGGATAATGTGGTATATGTATGCACAAACACCTCTACTATGCAATTAATTACACTGTTAAGAATGTATAATGAAACAAATGAATGTAACATGAGAAGTGTCCAGCACAGCAGGGGCCCACACTGTTGCTGACTCCTATTTCAGGTGGCTATTTCAGGAATGTCTTAAAAGGTTTGAACAGACAATGCAAATGGCGGCACCCTTAGACGGAAAAAACCCATTTTGAGAGTAAAAATATGACATATAGGGCAGCTATGTATAGAACAGAAAGACAAGGGAGGGACGTCAGTGGACAGCGTTAGAGAGTAGATAAGAGACTGAATTGCAGGGCCCTCTTCAGTCTTACTTGGCTCCGTGCTGTAACAGATGTACTTCTGTGGTAGGATCTCCAACAGCTGTGTTACAACCTGAATAAAATACTTTGAACGAATCACGTCTTTGAGTGCTCATCTGCCATCAATCCATCGGCCCGGGGATGTGAATTAAACTTAGGTGCCTCAACAGTTTTGGGGGCTCGTTCCGGAGCAGGAGAGAGAGGGGTTTGGACTTTGGAAGGACGAACACAAACGAGAAGGAAAGGACACAGACCGGTTCTAAATATGGTTGAGCAGAAGCTGTTTAACTCGAATTCTGCATATTAAAATACCCCAATTAAGTTTGTCCTGGATTGTGCGTGTGAAGTCTCTCAAATTAGCGTGAGTGGAGATCGTTGCCAAGTTGGTGTAATACGGCCACGAAATAAGTTTTGAGTGACAAAAGTGTGAAATACCTCACTTGGCAAAAAAGCTCCATACCGTAATGCATTGGTCGTGGCGGACAAAAGCCGTCATTGGAAACGCGAGACGGTGTTTGCCCTGGGTTGGCGGCCTGGGTTGAGGCCCCGGGGAGTTTTCAAAGGCCCCCGAATTCTATGGGTTTGAGGCCTGAAGCAGGTACTCGTAAATTTCGGGTTGAGGGCCCCCCTCGGCGGATCTCCGTAACTTCTGTTGAAGTTGTTGGTTAGAGTCCCTATTGGGTTAGAGTCCCATACAAGGATAAAGATCGCCACCCACAGGCTGGGACGGGGTTCCGTGCGGTATAATTAAATTGTTAAATGTGTTTTCCATGCTCTGCTGCCCAATACTTGTGTTGATTCTTAAGCCAGGTGGCGCATTAGATTAGGGGCTCATCTCCTGGTTCCAAAATGCATCACTGACTGCTTGAGAAAGCTGTTCTACTTTGATACTTTGTGATGAAAATAAATCATGTTCAATAAGATTTACTTGTGTTTACAAACTGTTTATTCAGTTAAACATGAATTTTGAACTGTAAGCCTACATAAGAGATCGTGATGAACTGGGTCACCTGTGGCCGCCTGGAGAACAAGCTCGAGCCCATCATCACGCTGATGGGCCAGCAGCTGGTGGAAATCCACTGAGCGAGAAGATTAGTTAGCTTGTCTCATAGAGCTGCGCTGACGGGCTTGCCTCAGGTTGCACTCAAACAAAGTAGTTTGACGACGATTCTTTCCCTGCGTTACATCAGTGCTTGACCCGGCATCTGCAGCATTAGCTAAGGGATGCTTTGCGTTGGTACTTGAGACTGGAAGAACTCCTACAGTAAACTAATTCTGCATTGCACAAAGTGCAAACAAACTTAGTCTTGTCGAGGTTTCTATTGGGAAGCTTCTTAAAAATTAATTTTCCCTGAAAAAAAAACCCGGTGGCTTCATAGCTGCATCCATGTTAGTACATCACGTTTGATGTGGTAATTCACAGTAGGCATACAGGTTGAAGAATTGTTGTTGCCCTTTTGTTTACTTAGCCCCCTAGAAAGTGCAATTCGGCGTAGGAATAACCGCGCTAGATATCAAAGGTAGGTGAACAAGTCTCAATAGTTTTGTGTAGTATAAACGGACCCAGCTGTCCCAACCCAACTCTGTGAGACAGATTGATTAATGCTGAATATTTTTTTTTTAATCACCCGATAAGCTCAAAAATAGTAGTGTTAATGCAAGCACGTTAACAAACTGATAACGCCCACCCAACTATTTATTAACATGGTTTGATCCAAATGCAATCCAAAATCCACTGTTATGGTAATAGACCACCGATTTTAGCAAAAACACAGGTTGCCAAGTGGGCTGCACAACAAGATAGACACAATAAATAGCACAATAGAAACAAACAAACAACATGAAGGTGATAATAGAAAGATAGAAACAAGAAAATAAAAATAAAAAATGAAAATAAAAAAAAAGCACTAACCCAAGCACCGCACATGATAAAATAAATAAAACAGACAAAATAATACGTAAATAACAATATGCATGTATAACTTAATAAAAATCACATTCAACCATCTACATGGTGTTAAAAAACAAAGAGAAGAGGTGGGTTTTAAGAAGGGTTTTAAAATGAGACACAGAGGAGGCCTGTCTAATGTGCAGCGGCAATTTGTTCCACAGTTTCGGAGCTGCAACGGCGAACGCTCTATCCCCTCTGAGCTTAAGCCTATAGCTTTAGGCACTGTCAGGAGCAGCTAGTCAGCTGACCTGAGAGATCGGCTCGGCGTGTAGGGGACCAACAGCTCGGTGAGGTAAGGTGGGGCAAGGCCATTCAAGGTCTTAAAAGCAAATAAAATAACTTTAAAATGAATCCTAAAATGGACAGGCAGTCAGTGGAGTGAAGCTAAAATCGGTGAAATGTGCTCAAATTTGCTTGTGCCGGTTAAAAGACGTGCAGCAGCATTTTGTACCAGCTGAAGACGACTAATCGAGGACCCACTAACCCCCAAATAAAGTGCATTGCAGTAATCCAGCCAAGTGGTCACAAGGCGTGGAATACGGTGCTGCAAAAATAAAACCAGTCCAAAAAGCAGGACTTCACCACAGCTTTAATCTGGCTGTCAAATTTAAGATCAGCGTCCACCATCAAATTAAGTGCAAATTTTATTACACTTTCAGAAAAGTATTACATTATAGGGTACTACAGAGCCCCCCTATTTATATTGGCCTAACTCATCTCTCCTATCACTGCTGCACCACCCTGTGTAATCGCCTATGTCCTCAGCCAATCAGAAAGCTTGTAACATTCAAAAAACACTATCTGCCTTAGTCATCTAGTTGACTTGGGAATTTTTGATGCATATAAAAATGTGCCCAAGTCATCTCAAATTGACTTGAGCAGTTTTGGTGCTACACAACAATGGTCGCCCCCATGAAGAACAAGGCTCGTCTTAGCATAAGTGAAGCATTAACTCTCATCTTTGATCCATCAGGTAAGCTAATTCATATTTCTTAAACTTTCTATACACTGCATCAGTTACATTTTGTTTGCTAAAATAATGCTAGCTATAAATATATGAACAAAATTCTTGATTTGAGTAGATATACTGTAAGTCCTAGTCTGGAGTGATGACTGCGGCTATCAGAATTGGTGTTGCACCATACCTTGATCTGGCCATGAAGCATGATATCACCATTGAACAAAAATTTCTGGTTGCAGGGCACACACAAATGGAGTGTGGTTCCATGCATAGCTGCATTGAAAGCTGTATCAGGAAAGACATTTACACGCCACGTGATTACATTATCATTTTTGAAACTGCACGTTTAAACCCATCCCCAAAGGTCACCCAGTTGCACCACAACGACTTCATGAAGTTATCTGGGGCCTACATCACAAACATCAGGTAGAAACCAGGTAGACCAGGTAGAAAACCAGGTGACTCCACAGTCCATGATCTTCGGGCTCTCCAGTTCTTGGCAGATGGTACGATTCGCTTTAAGTTAGTGTTTGCTTCAGACTGGGAGGGCCTGCCTCAGCGAGCCACTTACTCTGAGGAAAGTCCAGGACTTGCAGGCAATGAAGCTGGTACTACCAAGAGTGGTCCATGACTACTATAACAACCTGCCTCACCAAGGCAAGTAAAACAACTTTGGAAACATGTTTGATGGTTTAACTTTTTTATAAAAACTGCCTAAGTCAAATTGAGTTCCCTGCAAGATTTGCACAAGTCAGTTTTATATGTTATGCAAAAGTTATTGTGTCTATTTTTTTTTTTATTTCAAACTTGTTCACACATCTGGTGGGAGTCACCATTAACATATAAATAAAAAGTTCTTACAACTTGCTGAAAAAAGGGTGTTTTTTCTTCTTTTCCAAAAACCTGAAAAAATGAGTTAGGCAGATATGCTATTAGGCTGATGATTTGCCCCATTTCTGTTATGTCATTTACTGTATTTACAGTTGAATGAATAATGCTGACTGAATTATGAGAATATAATACTGTTGTATTTGTCAGTTGAATATAATGCCAGCTAAATAAAAAACATTTGGAACTACTTACAGCCTCAGCCTATTTGTAGCCTAAGACAGTGGAACTTGTGTTTCACTGGTAGAATGTATGTCTATGGACATACTGACTCAAATGACTCGTAAGATCTGAATGTTTGTTTAGTGAGTGACTCAGAAAGATTTGAATCCGTTAAAGGAGTTTGACATCTCTAGCATATTACTCAGCATTTTACTGTTTTGAGACTCCTATGCAGTTAGTATTTAAGAGAAACCTTCTTTAGGCATTTTGGGAAAATTGTTGTCTTTTAGGTTTGTTGATGCAATGCTGCCAAATCAGGGTAACTATTTAATAAAGAATTTGCAGACAGAGTTACAGATAAAGTTGACTTAATAAAAGAAATGAACAGCTGGAGTCAAACACCCTTCAACTTTAATGCTCACATCAAAAACATCCTAGCCAATGTTGAAACCCATATAAATAAAAGATGTCAGCTCTTTAAGTAATAAGTGTGTGGCCCTTAAAAGGACCTTTTTTTTTTTTTGAGTAATCGGTTTAACTGTCGAAGCCGTACAGAGTGCGTCCTTGCCTCTTTCAGAGCATACACCACATCCATGACGGCCACAGTCTTTCTCTTGGCGTGCTCGTGTAGGTGACAGCATCATGGATCACGTTCTCCAGGATGGTTAACTCTTTGGTGCCACCTACTGAACAACAGCATTAATCAGAGAGAACGTGTCTCCTAATGTACATTTAGTCAGATCACATGCAGATAATTTCAAGTTTTTCTTTTAATTTAATTACATACCTCATTAATATGTCGTGTGATAAAGTTACATTTTATCATGGAACTAAACTGTTTGTTGGGTTTGTATTAGAAA
>NW_020854882.1:0-769 GCF_000972845.2 Larimichthys crocea | reverse complement strand
CTCTTTCCCCCCCTTGTTTAATTCAGTCCATCAACACTTCCTCCTTCAGCCTGTTAGTGTCACACTGCATTTCCTCTCCAGCCTCAACCAGAGCGACTCGCCACAATCGGCCCGGTTTTGGGTTTCCCTCAAACGGCAAAGGGCTTCAAAGTCAATAACTGCTTTTTTGATTTTTATTGACCCAAAGACTCGACTCCCCCCCCGTGTCTGCCCAAATGCCACACGCCCCCGCATTTCTTTAAGGGGAATAAATTACAGTAAGGAGGGCGATTGTGCCGAGGTCTGAAAGTGGTGTTGTCTTGATGATTGCACCTGCAACTCATTTAACAAGGTGTTCAAAAATGTCCGGCCTCAGCACCTCAGAAGATCCCTGATCTGGTTTTCAGACTGAAGAGGAGCGAGACTCTAAGAATCTCAAACATCGGAGGTTTAAGGTTTGTAAGCTTACTGAGAAGTTACAGTTACTATAGGAAGTAAGTCAGGATGTTTACTCAAGGTTCTGGGCTCTACTTCAACATTGAACCAGGTTCAGTCTTAGAAAAAAGGAACCTGCTTCTCCAGAACTTTTAGCCACATCTAATGGCCTTCATCAGTGGACAAAGCTTGCTCAGTTGCAGTGGCGTAATGTGTCTAAGTTTACTGTACTGCATGTATCATATTATCTCATAGCTGTAGACACTTTTCAAGTCAAGATTTTACATTTTAAAAAATATAATGCGGTCTTATAAATTAAACTACCCAACAGTATACAAAGTCATTAAAATAACTA
>NW_020854881.1:0-524 GCF_000972845.2 Larimichthys crocea | reverse complement strand
TTTTTTGGCATGAAACCATACTGCTTACAGATGCTTACTTCTGCCCTTAGTCTAGCTTCCACTACTCTTTCCCATAACTTCATTGTATGGCTCTTTAGCTTTATTCCTCTGTAGTTGCCACAACTCTGCACATCTCCCTTGTTCTTAAAAATGGCACCATCACACTTATCCTCCATTCCTCTAGCATCTTCTCACTATCTAAGATCCTGTTGAACAACCCAGTCAAAAAATGTACTGCCATCTCTCCTAGACACTTCCATACCTCCACAGGTATATCATCAGGGCTGAGTGCCTTTCCACTCTTCATCCTCTTCAATGCCCTCCTCACTTCATCCTCACTAATCTTTGCTACTTCCTGGTCCACAACAGTCACCTGTTCTGTTCTTCGTTTTCTCTCATTTTCCTCATTCATCAACTCTTCAAAGTACTCTTTCCATCTTCCCATAACACTACTGGCACCTGTCAGTACACTTCCATCCCTATCCTTAATCATCCTAGCCTGCTGCACGTCCTTTCCATCTCTG
>NW_020854880.1:0-622 GCF_000972845.2 Larimichthys crocea | reverse complement strand
CTTCAAGATAGCAGAAACATACATACCTCCTTTACACCTTTCTCAGCTTATGTCCTCCTCTGTAAGTCGCTTTGGATAAAAGCGTCTGCTAAATGCAATGTAATGTAATGTAATGTAACATAAAGGAAGCTTTGGACTGGCCCACAATTAAGCCAGAAGATGGTGCTTCTCTTCAATCCTTTGCACTGTTCCTAACAGGCTGCTCTAACACAATGACAGATATCAGCTACATGGAAGACTTGGACAACACAGCTAACATAAAGGCACTGGCAAATAAACTTCCATACAAGCTCAAGGAATCTTGGAGGAAGTTTGCTTGCGACCTGCAAGAAAGAACAAAGAAAAGAGTCAAGTTCAAGGACCTTGTGGACTTTGTGAATCAGCAAGTTAAGTATCTTCTGCATCCAATCTATGGAACCATAAGAGAAAATACAATAAACACGAAAGAACTTGTAAAACAAAAAACAAAACCACAATATGCAGAAACACTCAAGTCAAGGAAAGTGTTCACAGCAGTTGTTGTGCCCCCCAAGACAGAAAATGAAAAACAGACAGCAAAAACACAACCTGTCTCAGTCGATGGTTTTAGCAAACCTCGTGTTTATTGTAATGGAGAGCAACA
>NW_020854879.1:0-912 GCF_000972845.2 Larimichthys crocea | reverse complement strand
AATGTGTATTGTCTGTTTCCTCCCACATGGGATCCAAAGTCTAAATTTAGCAAATCATTGTGTCATAATACTGCAGAATAACATAGTTGAATAGTTGAGAGTGCACAAGACGATATTCCTATCCAAATGAAATAATTAGATTGGATGAAAACAGTGAAGGACCTTGGGCATTGCAGGAACACACTCTCTGATCATATTAAATTGAGAGAATAACAACGACTGATTAATGGTTTTCATTAAAGCGCTACACCCATTATACAGTAATTTTTCCTTTGAGAAAAAGATGTTTATTAGCCCGCAGCACATGCCATTAGTATAAGGTTCTCGTATCTTAAACAGGAAAATTCAATTGGTGATGCTGAACACAAGTAATAAGGAGCTGTATCTATGCTGATACGGATGCTACAGATAATACTGGTTCACCTCTGGACAGAAGAAGCTGTTATCCTCTGTGTCCTCTACAATTAACCCACAAATGCTTCAAGTGCAGTGCTAAGCACGGTATATCCTATAGTAATGAAACCTGCTGCCTCTGGCTCGGTGCGAGTATGGGTAAGAAACAATTCAAGTCATAAAATGATGGTCAGCTCAGTGTGTGTGTGTGTGTGTGTGTGTGTGTGTGTGTGTGTATGTGTGTGTGTGTTACGAACAACAATTCCATTTCGATCGCGATATTCAGTCAAAGTGCTGAGCTGACACAAGCCAAGATGCATCCTTTAGTGTCTATGGACCTGCTTCTATTACCTTCACTGCCACTTAAACACAATGAGCTCACCACATTGATAAGATATTACCCACCATCCCCTTGGGCTACCCAAACACAATACACACACACACGCACCTCCAGGGTTAAACTCCACAAAAAGCCTGATAAGCCAATGTCATTGACACAAAGCGTTAACACAGCACCAT
>NW_020854878.1:0-989 GCF_000972845.2 Larimichthys crocea | reverse complement strand
CTTAAATCCAATCCATCGAGTTCAGATTCAGTTTCAAAAAATTGCACTCTGCAGATGATTGATGAAATAAAAACAGCTTCTGCTTCTTCATATCAAAGTTAATTTATGATCTATTACCGCTCCTCGTGTTTATACCATCACACGGTTTGCTTTTCTTATAAACATTCGAACACGCTGCTTAGAAAACAAAGCCAGGCCTACCCACTTTCAGCTCTGACGTTAATGTACCAATCTAAACTGAACACTTGGATCGTTTTCATATTATTTTCTGACCCAGTTGTTGTATATCCAGCTATTTTTGAGCTCAGTCAATTCTCCCGTGGACCTGCTGTGGCTTCATGTAGATTTGACAGGACGACGAAGCCTCTTTAGTAACTGTTTCTAAGCCAGGCTAAATTAGTTGGTACCTCATGGGGCAGTTGGAAAATAGCCTTCATGTTCTGTGTTTTTATTTCATCTTTGTTCAACGTGTTGAGCCTATCAGGAGTGAACAAATGAGTCTGAAAGGTTTTATCATGTTTTGTGCTGCGTACTGTGCTGCCTGTTTTATTGACTTCATTTTCTACTATTGTGCCTCCTGTGTGGGCTAAACCGAGGTTATTAAATCTTGTTCTGTATCGAATCTTTCAAAGCTGTTGTACTCTCTAACTGGCTTCAGGCGGAAAAAAGTTGTTGTTGTTTTTCCCAACCTCTGCGTGTCATACACAACTATTGGACCTGCATTTGTGCATGGGAGGTATTGTGATGCTGAAAGAAGAAATAATCTTCCACAATAACATTGAAACTATTAAAACTTTGCTGTTATTTAAACAGAAACTTAAATTTAGATTTGTTGACGAGTCTGAATAAAAGGATAT
Source organism: Larimichthys crocea (assembly GCF_000972845.2). Lineage (NCBI taxonomy): Eukaryota > Metazoa > Chordata > Actinopteri > Sciaenidae > Larimichthys > Larimichthys crocea. The sequence continues at coordinate 132 of NW_020854878.1, read as the reverse complement.
GTCAGAAAACCGTCAGAAATTCATCAAATTTCAGATATTTTATAACTTGATCACTGTTTTTATATTTTAAGCTTAATGTTATCCTAACTTACCATACTCTTATTAACGCGACCTACATTCAGCTGAATACAG
>NW_020854877.1:0-797 GCF_000972845.2 Larimichthys crocea | reverse complement strand
TCTGTAAAGTAATAACAACTTTTATAAATTTTTCTTCATGTTTTGATTTGGAATACAATGTGCAGTGTTCCCAGTGCATTTGCGTGTCTGGAAATAATAGCCTTTATAAGGATTCGGGGCTTTACTCACTTTTTTTTTTTAACACACTGCTATTATTCACTGTACTATACTATTATTAACTGTATATGGACAGGACGAGTTGGGGATTGAACCCCAAACCCTGCTCTCCTGAGCCAGCCAAGTGTAAATGTAGTCTGATTGAGATTTCATCCTATAATTTTACTCAAACTGCTCTCACATCCAATTAAATGTCTAGGAAAGAAAGAACAACAAGAAATGACATCCAGCTTAGTGAAATAGAGAAAGTATCAAACAGTCTAAGGCAATTCAGCCTTGCAAAGACATCAGTACACACCATAGGGATTTCTGCACGCGTTTCACCCAGAAACTTGTAGAGGTCCCGAGAGGTGACCCTCTCTAGAATCTGCCTTGCCTCAGCCAGCTCCTTGGAGGTGGAGTTGAGGATTTGTTCAAACACATTATCTACAGGAAGAATAGAGAAGGTCACAAAACCATTCATAGTTTTTCAAACTACATAATTGACACTGCACACTGAAAAGCAATATAACTGTGATGAATTTACTTCATTAATTTGGTCTTAAATATGAAATAATATAATTTAAACATGCTTGACAAAAACAGTGTAAAGCTGGATTTATGGTTGAATGACAATAATGTCTTTATATTACTATTCATGGAACCAAACAAAAACCAAAGCTAACTGCACTCAGTGGTAT
>NW_020854876.1:0-2655 GCF_000972845.2 Larimichthys crocea | reverse complement strand
CCCGGTCGTTATTCAGCGCGTCACAGATTCACGCGAGCAATCCTGGGACGTACGCGAGTCCCCGCGATAAACTGTGTATAAAGAAAACAACAAACAGCTAACTTTGCTCTCCCAACGTGGAAGAGATTATAAAGCACTGTTGTGTCGAAATTAAATGTTGTGTGTTGTTCAACTGAACAGTTCAGTTCATGTTGAGACTCTTTGATCGATCTTTGATCACCTGGTGCGCACCGGTCATGACGTACTAACGTTGATGTGAGTTGTGATAACGCGAACCTGAACTGCTTACTCGCTACGCTGCCGTTACGGTGCCAACACGGGATCGATGACATATCACACATTCCTACTTCATACCCGTAAATATGATGTCGAGCTACAATTATATAACTTTTTTTGAATTACTAATTTAGGCTAGTGTTATTAAGCGAGCCCAGTAGAAAAACCGTAGCATATGTACTTACCTCTGATGCAATCAAAGGGGAAGAGCAGAGCCGCACGGGGGCTTTTATATGATGGGCGTGCGGAAAAATGCGAGTAGCCAATCACAGTCCTGCTGGATTCACTGTCAAATCAGATGACTGATATATGTCGCATCATAGGCATAGCAACAGCAGATTCAAACACAAACAACGCAGATTGACGGTCACTAGAGAAAATGTCAATAACTGCTAAAATAGCTGCCTAATGTTAGCAAGTAGCATGTCTATAATTTTTAGTGGCTAATGTTAATTGCTAGCATTAACGCGCATGTTAGCATTAGTATGTTAACATTAACAGGTATTTAATTCCTAGTGGCTAATACTAATTAGCTTTAGCAGGTTAACATCATTAAACCTGTAGACAATGATCATGTATTTAATTCTTAGTGGCTAATGTTAATTAACATTAGCATATTAACAAGTAGCATGTATTTGGTTATTAGTGGCTAATGCTAATTGCTAGCGTTGACGTGCAGCAATTACTAGTTTGCATTAATTTTTAGCTTGGCTGCTAATGTTAGCAGTTAGCATGTCTTTAACAGCAGCGCTAATGGCTAGCGCTCTGCTGTCTCTGTCGGCCATTTTAACACAGACAAGTTCAAATGAAGCCAATAACTGCTGCTGTAGGGGTGTGTGTGTGTGGTGTCTGTGTTAGTAGTGTGAGTAGGAGTGAGAGAGTAGAGAGAGAGAGAACTGTGTGTGTGTGTGGTGTGTGTGAGTGTGTGTTGATGAGAGAGAGAGAGACTGTGTGTGTTTGTGTGGTGAGTGAGAAGAGAGAGAAGAGAGAAGAGAGATAGAGAACGACTGTGGTGTGTGGTTTGGTGTGGTGTGAAGGAGAGAGAGACTGTGTGGTTTGTGGTGTGTGTGGGTCGTTTGTTGTGGTGTGGTTTTGTGTGTGAGTGAAGAGAGACGACTTGAGCGAGCTAGCTACAGACTAATGTTCCCTTAGCATGTCTTTACAGCTAGCGCTAATGTGCTAGCTGCTCTGCTGTCTCTGTCGGCCATTTTCACAGACAAGTTCAAATGAAGCCAATAACTTCTCAAATGGCCACTGGGCTGCTGCAACTGTTGTCAGTTGGAAACGCCAGTTGAAAATCCTGTACAGAGAGAGAGAGGGAAAATGCTGAACAGTCCTCGAAGAGGAGGCGCTATGGCCAAACCGTAATTCCAATCATTGAACCGACATAACTGGGGACATCGCGTGCCCTTCCTGATCGTTTACATAGTTATTTTGTGTCGATAAATGAAGAAATGTGTCCTAAGAGCAAGAGAGAGAAACGTTACTCTGTCTGCTTCCTTAAGAAAATGTCCCTCTATTTTAACATGGCAGTGAATGAGGCTGTGGATTGAGTACCTCATGATCAGTTGCCTGTATGGAGCCAAAAACTAATAAAAGAGACAGCTTCAACAGTGTTATCGCTGGCGATCACCTCGAATTTCCCTACATTTGAGGGGATAATCATGTCTGAGTGGGGCATTTGAGGCCACGAGTCAAATCGTTTTATTTTTTTCACAGATTTCTCCCTGCTCCCACCTAGCTGATGATGTCATCCCACTCTAGCACAAAACATTCCGCCCATACACCACCATTTAAACCCAGAATTTTGACTAAAAACCCTGCTCAACTTTGAGCCTTGATAGTTTAAAAACGGTAAAAGCTGTCGATGAGTGTCGTGAATCCCGTGAAGATAAGGGAAGCATACCTCCGTTTTTAAAGTTCAAATGCAGTCCTCTCGGTTAAAGTAGTGCCAGAGCAGTTCATTGTTGAAAATGTCTGTTGAAATGTACTTTTTTTTCAGGCCTCCCCAGTCATTCCTTATGGGAATTTTTTCGCGTTTTTCCAGAATAAATCCGCGAAAACACGCGAATCTCTTAGAAAAGTAATAGCACTCGATTGGGATCAAGACGCACGTTTTGATTATAATTTGTTGGGGTCCTCTCACCGCTGCGGCCGCTTCATGTTCGAAAAAGGGCGGAAATGATAATAACATAATACTAGAAATTCCGCAGAAATTTGAGAGTGACGAGTGGGCGGTTGCCCGGGGGTCCGTATTCAAAAAGCACACCTCAATAGTAATTATTAAAGTTTATTTAACACTGGAGCACATTAGCATGTATTTAATTCTTAAGTGGCTAACGTTAAGTGCTAACAGTGATGCAATTTAACATTACATGT
>NW_020854875.1:0-698 GCF_000972845.2 Larimichthys crocea | reverse complement strand
CAATAACAGGGTTTCTGCTGATGTATTTTCCACAGAAATACAGTCCAGAGTCAGATAAATCCACTTGTTTGATTTTCAGAAAGACAGTAGAGATGTTTGATCGCATTTCAAATTTTTCATTTTGAACTCCAGAGCAGAATTTAGCAGGCTCAAGAGGATTGAACATCCGGGAAATACAGCGTGGATGTGTTCTGTTCACCAGTTTGAACCAGAATATATAAGCGGGAACAGTGGAAAAGTTGGAGCACAGCAGTGTGACTTCTTGACCAGGCTGAACTTCCACAGTCTGAGACTCAGAAGCTGAGACAGAGATCCAGCCTGAAACAAACAGCAGAGAGATTCATCACTTTGCTGACAGAGCAACATGAATGTGATCGATGCCTTTCAAAGATTTGATTCATAATAAGCAGTGCAGCAATTCAATAGCAGTACTCACTGAGGCTGCAGAGAAGTAAAGCTGTTATCAGGGTGAAGCTCCTCATTGTGCATATGATCGTGTCACTGTAACGGTGCTTTATAACACTGAGGTCCTGACAGGTGGATTAAAGAGGCGGGGTGTCTCTTTACAGACTGTTTTTTGTTCCTGACAAATCACAGCTGCACTTGGTGGTTAGCACTTGTCGCCTCACAGCCAGAAGATTCCTGGTTTCAACCCAGACTGTGGACTTTCTGGGTGGAGTTTGCAAAGTCATGTTCTT
>NW_020854874.1:0-1040 GCF_000972845.2 Larimichthys crocea | reverse complement strand
AGTAGATAGATGAGAGAACGGGGTAGCCAGAGTTCGGTGCCCCTATAGGAAAGGTCACACAGTCACTAAAACCAATGCATTTCTTCCTGTTGGGGGTGTGAATGTGCACATATTGTTTGGGTTTTTATGACAGTCGGGTGAGAAGAAACGCTCATTACAAAAATGAAAAGTGGAGCGAAGGTCACAGCATCACTAAAATCAATAGTTGTTTTTTTTCTCTTGGGAGCATGAATGTGAACACAGACCAATATCAGTAAACAACCAACTAACAGAGGTGAGATAAGGTTGTATTCTAACTGTGTTATCCCTCAGGGGATTAGATAGAACAACAAGACCTTTAAATAGCTTTAATACTGGGGTATCTTTCATTTTATTTAGCAACACTATAGAATATATACCTTTTTATTAAGCTATATATAGTGTTTCATGATATTTTCTGTCTGGTTCTATTATATTTAACTAAACGTCCATTTAATCCACTTCACCAGTTTGTTAAATCAACCAATCTAATCTGCTAAACTCATCCCAGTGGGTGGTGACCCTGGCGACCCCTCGCAGCTGAACCCCCTCACCCCGTTCAGTGGGTCACACACTCTCATCAGGAAATGTGCTCGCCCGCTGTGGAAGGTCAGATGCAGAAATGTATGTGTGTGAGAGCAAGTGAGAGTGTGTATGTCTGTATAAAGGTTACATGGGACCTCAGCGCATCAGTCGTCATACAGTAACGAGGTGAGAGGCGTCAGCAGGGTCACACCAGTCCTGTTGTGGTGGGGTCAAGGTCAACTCAGTGACCTCTTAACAATGTTGACTAACATCATCAACGTCAGCACTGATGCCGTTCAGTCACATGGGTTTATTCAAAGTTTGTGTTGTTTGTGTGAACTGATACAAACGTAGCCACTGTTAACGTCAAAAAAAACAAAACATTTTTTTATGCAGAAAGTGAATTTTGTACAATTTATTTATTGCAGACAGTTTTCCTTCACATGGAAGACATTTACAGACAGTCTGCCACTTCAATGATATGTTCTCGACTCTGA
>NW_020854873.1:0-2226 GCF_000972845.2 Larimichthys crocea | reverse complement strand
GTCGCTTCATTTATCAACAAAACGAATATGTAAAACAGATCAGAAAGGCACGCGATGCCCCCAGTTATTCGGTTCAATGATTGGAAATACTGTGTTGGTCAAAATACCTTCCTGTTTGAAGGATTCGCGCATTGTCTCTCATGCCTATAAGGTCATTCACAGGTGTCAGTAACTCCTCCACTGATTAACAGTTGGTCTGGTTGCTTGGCAACCTCGGCCTGCGTGAATAGTAGGAAGGGGGGGGGGGCCTCAAACCCTGAGCGGTCGGCCATTTAGTAGTTCATTCTTGGCAGCTTAATTTGAACCTGTCGTCGGTGTAAAAATGGACAGACAGACAAGCGACGTTGGCAAGCGTAAAGACATGCTATTTGCAACATTAGGCGACCAATGCAAATTTGTGCTAATTAACTTAGGCCACTAGGAATTAAATACATGTTGATTATAACTGCTAAGCTAACACGCTATGTTACATGCTATATGCTCAAATTGCGAATGCTAACGCTAGCCAGCAAACGTGAACATGCAATGTTAACATGCTAAGGCGACATGCTATAATGTTAATTGTAGCAATGTAGCGGCGTTAATCATCTGCCTGTGTCTAAATAACACATGTTAAAAAGACGTTTGAGGTGTGCGTTTTTGAATACCCCCGCCCCGACCCCCAGCAACACGCCCATCGTCACCTCTCAAAAATTTCTTCTTTCTATACTGTAATTTGCTGAGCAGTGTCAGTAATAATGCGCAGTGACTGACTGGGGCCAGTAGTCACGCACACTCAAAATTTCTTTTAGAAGAAATTTTTCTAGTTCTTCATTATTGTCTATCGCATTTTTATGTTTTTGGCTCGCTTCCCCTCCCAGATTTTTTGTCGCACACACACAAAACGGGTATCAAAACGTGCAGCTCGGCCGGGATCGGTGTGCTATGACTTTTCTAAGAGTTTCGGCAAACGGTTTTGCCAAAAATTGCCCAAAAATGAATGGGTGTGTATTGCGGGAATTTTCGAGACCTAGAGTGAGTGATGTCATCACTAGAGTGGAGAGGGAGAGGAAAATTTGTCTAAAAATAAATTTGTAAACTGCGACTGTAGCCATAAATGTGAAGCTACAGAAATCATTTATAGCTAGAAATGTAGAAAAATTTGTCGTCTCACTCACATTCGCCTGCTAAAGCTGTTAGATATATAGTTTTGGCGGTAGACGCAAAGATGCGACAACAACTCCCATCCTCACCCCCATAGACTGCCATGTTAAAAAGGCTGGAAATTTTCAGGAGGATAGCAGAACTAACGTTTCTCTGAATAGCTGTAATGGGCACATTTCTTCATTTATCAACACAAAACAAATATGTAGACATTCAGGAAGGGCTCAGCCTGCTCCAAGTTAAGCTGGTTCAATGATTGGAAATACGGTTTGGCCAGAAATCCTTCCTGTTTCGAGGGAAGGTCTCAGCATTTTCTCTCTCTCTCTGTCAGCATTCCCAACTGACATTCTAACAGGTGCAGTAACTGCTCTGCTGATTAGAGTTGGTCCTGGTTGCTTGGCAACCTCAGCCTGCCTGAAGGTGAAGAGGGGGGAGGGGCTATTTTCAAAATAAGAGTCCCTTCAAAATAAAAGACTATGTGTATTCAGTAACTGCTCTGCACATTAGCCCCGACAGACAGAAGCCCAGAGGCGGCCATTTTAGCAGTTATTGGCTCTTAATTTGAACTTGTCTGTCTAAAATGACAGAGACAGCAGTGCAATGCGTTAGCTGTAAAGACATGTTAATTGCTAACATTAGCGGGCAATGTTAAAAATTGTGCTAATTAACATTAGCCACTAGTAATTAAATAAATGTTAATTGCTAACATGCTAATGTTAATTACCGTTAGCCACTAAGAATTAAATACATGCTAATGCTTACATACTAATGCTAACATGCTAATGGTAATTGCTAGCGGGCAAACATGTTAAATTTGAGGTGTACTTTTTGAATGACCTGACCTGCAGCTCACCCTGGTTGCTTGGCAACCTCAAGCATGCCTTTGACTAACTTTTTGAAGTCTGTGTATGATATCAGACTATCAAGACTACATCTTTAATGTCGGCCATTTTATCCTTGTTTCTTGCAGACACAAACACAGACACATAGATAGAGAGACAGACACACCACACACAGGCAGACAGACAGGCAGACAGACACACACACAGGACAAGCACACATGCATGCACGCGCACACACAGA
>NW_020854872.1:0-652 GCF_000972845.2 Larimichthys crocea | reverse complement strand
CATTAATTATAATTATATAAATACACATTCATTATAATTATTCACTATAAAATGAAAAACCTTTGGACAACAGAGAGCTGTAAAACAACAATTAAACAACATTTAGAGAACACAGAATCCGTTTCACACTGATTCATCATCATCATCTGATTATTTATTATTATCATTATTATTATTATTGTAACACAGTTCATGCTACATGTATTCAGTCTGTTGTTCGTTGGTTGAAGTTGAAAATGTGACACTTTTATCGTACAGAGTGTGAAATGTGAACTTTGTGTGTCATTTAAAATCAGCATAACTCCACCTGATGAATACAGCCTCCAACCAAACACCACTACACCTCTGGAGTGTTTAAGAACATCAGAACATCAACATGTGTTCTCTGCGTTCCTCTCACATGTTTTTTGGTCTCTCGAGGTTCAGATCTGTTCTGATTGAAAGACTGATTTAAATAAATAATTTCTTCATTCAGTCATGGCTGAACGTGTCAAATTGTTGATTTTAATTCATTTGTTCTTTTTTGTAGATTCAGCTGACATACAAACTGTTTTTTGTTTTTGTTTTGTTTTTTACAGTTTAAGGAAATATTGAATCAGTTTGATCCAGTCACAGACATGTCTTTATTTTACATGACTAACATAAGAATTTA
>NW_020854871.1:0-646 GCF_000972845.2 Larimichthys crocea | reverse complement strand
ATGAACATGTATGTATGACGTGATATATGTAAAATTCAATAAAAATATCTGAGAGAAGAGTGTTACTGTGTGACGACACCTGGGGAAGCGAATCTGTAAAGGATCTCCCGGTTCAGTTTGTTTTCATTGGCCAGAGCGTATGATGTCATGGCAACAGCATATGGGTTGGTGAGGCTGGGCAGGCGCCTCTCCAGGTAGGCCACTGCTTTGTCTATGCTGTTTGGTAAACTCTGGACAGAAAGACGAGACAGGAAGGAGAAAGGAGAATAATGGATCAGACGGATAGCAGGGATTTCAGCATGAACATGAAAATTCACATGGGTCAGATAACTACAATTATTACAGTATATTAAAATATCCACTTCTATTCAGGAACGTCATAGAATCTGGTGAGCTGACACCTGATGCCTTTCTGCAATGAGCTAACATTGACCTGTGACCACCAGTAACCAGGCCTATCAAGTTTTGGATTGCTCCACCTGCTGAAGCAGTGTGCTTGTTTGAGAGTTTATTAAGCCTTCCTTAAACTAAAACACAAGAGCATAATTGTAAGTAATGGATCATGTGCGTATTTATCTGCTTTAATATAAACTTTAATCATTTCCATGTCTGTTTAACTAGTTACCTAGTTAACTAGTCACTTTCA
>NW_020854870.1:0-1235 GCF_000972845.2 Larimichthys crocea | reverse complement strand
AGTTCTGGACAATGGAGATCTGCTGGTTGTGATGAAACAAAACCTTTCTTCTGCTACGACGGTGAGTTTTGCAATATCCAGCTGAACTGTGATTCATGTGATTATCATATGATTTATGTATCTTTGTTGAATTTCTGTCGGTGCTGAATACATTTATTTTAAAACACAGAATTGAGTTATGACACTGAAAGCTCTTGAACACCAACAAGACTGCTTTCATGATCCTGTCTGTGTCTTCATTTTCTCATAACAGATGAAGTGATCCTGATCAAAGAGAGGAAGACCTGGGAGGAGGCCCTGGATTACTGCAGAGATCACTACCGTCAATTGGTGTCTATCACTAACCCACACCAGCAGAGATGGGTCCAAAAGAGAGCCAAGAACGCCGACACTCCCTATGTCTGGTTGGGACTGCGCTACACCTGCGCTCTGGATTTGTGGTTCTGGGTCAGTGACCAGCTGGTCTCCTATAACAACTGGGACCCAGAAGGAAGGACTGATTGGTGTTACGACTCTGCAGCCATGGAGAGAGGAGGACAACATAAGTGGGTCAAAAAAACTCACACCGAAATGTTCAATTTCATCTGTGCTCTGTAGTGTGTTTTAAAACCATAAGCGCCTTATATTTCTGCCGCAACAAACCTATCAACACTAACTGTGTACAGTCTGTACTGTCTTTCAAATGTCAAGAATCTCAACCTGGATGTGGGAGAGACACAGATTTTCTCTGAAATGATGGATCTCATTAATCTCTAATTGTATCATCATGTATGTTTATGATGGACTGTTTTGCTTCTTATACTTACAACATGTTTGAATTTATTCATTTAAGATGCTGGTGATGGCTATAAAATGTAAACTTTTTTCTTTTTTAAAGAAATCCTGATGTTAACCAGTTATTTCTAATCCTGCAACAGCCAGTATGTGTCCAAAAAATGGTTCAAATGCAAAATGGATTTCATTGTTTTTACACGCTGCATTTCATGTAATGTGCTTTTTATCTGCTGTGCAAATATTTAATAAAGAACATTGAAATTTGAGATTCATGTACTTTATTAAATCTGACTTGTGGGGTGTTTTATATTTTAGGATGTGACAATGTGGAAATTGCAGAGTAATATTTTTTAGTGATCAGTCAAATGTGCTTTCATGCACAAATGTCTAGTTGACCAATCAGATCGCTTGGTCGAAAGAACTGGTTGCATAATCCTTTTTTAAATTATCTCTATAATAAG
>NW_020854869.1:0-725 GCF_000972845.2 Larimichthys crocea | reverse complement strand
ACTTAAGTATTAAGTAATATTTTCTTCTTCTCCTACCAACTGGAGGGGGAGGGACTTACTACTCTATCTACAGTTGGTAGGAGAAGAAGAAAATATTAAGTATTAAGTAATATTTTCTTCTTCTCCTACCAGCTGTGGATGAAGTAGTAAGTCCCCCTTTATTATAGTCCCAGTCTAAGTCGAGCGGTCTTTTATTTTGAAACGTTTTTTTATTTCGAAATGACCGTATTAAATAAAACAGAAATAACTAATTACTTCGTGTGCGGCCTGGTACTGATTGATCCACGGACCGGTACCGGTCCGCGGCCCGGGGGTTGGGGACCACTGCTCTACACGACCTCCCCCCAAAAAACATCAACATCGAGGCCATAATGACTATAATGTTATATTAAAATGTTAATATTGAAAAATGTGGGATGCACTAGGCTGCCTGTTTCAGCCTCATATATGCCCAATGAAAATGAATACATTTTAGTATAATGCAAATACATTAAAGAACCATACTGTATATGTGAGCTGCTGAGCATTAACATGTGTCTCATGGAGTGGAAGATATGATGACTAGTTAGATGACTATAAGTAAATAAGTTAATAAATATTGTAATGGTATACATGCTATGCTATGTATGGCAGCACTATACAGTATAGACACACACCTCGTTATATGTACATAGTTTATGTTCTTTGTTGAAGTCGAGCCAGTCAAGTCCTCTGTCTTGTTCTTT
>NW_020854868.1:0-666 GCF_000972845.2 Larimichthys crocea | reverse complement strand
TAGGTACAGTCGTTTTGAACCCATCTTCTTCAGAATGGTGTGAATGAAGAAATCTATTGTCTGAAAGAGAAAACCCCAATTGCAAAAAAAAAAAAAAAAATGTTGGTTATATTGTGAGAAGTCACTTTAATATTTAATGGGACATGTAATGGAATTAATATTATTTTACCTCGCCATCAAGGAGATTGTGAGGTCTCAGTGACAGGAAATCTTTGTATCGTAGACAGATGGACAAATTGTCAGATGATTTAATGGCTGCAACGACAATCTCTGTTTCTCCCCTTTTCCGCGGTGTGTTTACCTACAGTAGTTTATAAAAGAAAATACTTATTACATCCTTTTTTTTATATGCACCAAATAAATCTTAGGGGAGCAGAGATCAAAACAATACATTGGCCATTAGCTGTCTACTTCAGCTCTGAATGTTTTGAATGTAAGTTCATAGTGATTTATCACATACCTCAGAACGTAGTCTATCAGCACTGGTCTGAAGTGTGGTGGCATCTCCTTCTGCAGCCTTTTCCAGGGTTCCATCAGGAATGAGAGATGGCTTCAAGACATTGCTCAGCAGGCCCGATTCACTTTTGTGAACATTTCCTTGTATGAGACCTTCCTTTTTCTTCGATTTTATCTTCTCAGTTGTTAGCCTTAGCAGCTGGCTTTCTG
>NW_020854867.1:0-512 GCF_000972845.2 Larimichthys crocea | reverse complement strand
TATATGGCGTAGGCAGAACCATTTACCCGGGAATACGCTTTCTACTCCCCAGTCCATGACAGCTACTCAAGAATCGATCTTTTCCTGGTTCCTTTGGCTAAAGCCCATACATTTCCTTCATGTGAATATTTAGCAAGAACTATTTCTGATTATCCAGGGCTTTTGATCACAATCCCTTTTACTGAATCATCTGGCTCTTTCAAAAGATGGCGTTTCAGTTCTCATCTAGTTCTCATCAGTTCTCAATGACTCTGAATTTACTGAATTTGTTAATATACATTTGAACCTTTTTTTTGAGAAGAATCAGAACTCTGCCTCACCTGATGTTGTTTGGGAATCAATGAAGGCTTACATAAGAGGTCAAATCATATCATACACATCTAGTAAACGTAAAAAAACAGAGATCAAAAGTGGAATCCCTAGAAGAAGAAATAAAACAAATCGAGAGGGAGCATCTAATCTCACAGAACACGGAAGTTAGACAGAAACTCAGGTCAAAACAACTAGAATAT
>NW_020854866.1:0-1444 GCF_000972845.2 Larimichthys crocea | reverse complement strand
TCACCCTGAGACAAGTGAATTAAACTGCTGACAACTGTAGCTGCTGTTAGCCTCATGTTAGCCAGTCCTGTTAGCTGCGGTACAAGAAAACTCTGTAAATCACAGAGTTCAGTCAGAGTAACTTCCTATCGTAGAGGTCGTTTCCTCCCCAGCTGTTGTCTGATACTCTGCAGATGTTCCTCCAGATGTTCCTCAATGTCGAACCTGTCGACATTTGAACGCTAACCTCGATCCCTCTGCCCTCGTGTTGGTTTGAATGAAGCCGAGCTTTGCTCTGAACTCGTGTGAATTCACTGCAGCAGTTTTCACTTTTACAGCCACTTGTTGTCTGTGGACGTGGGATGCTGTTTAAATGTCGACGATGGTGAGTCACCGATAAGAAAACAAACACATAAAATGCTTTTAATACGTCGCGTGGCCTCGGCTGTCAGCTGATGACGCACGCACAACTCACTGTTGTTACTTTCTGATGTGATTTCCTTTAGTTAGTAGATCTGAACTCTCTACGGCCACTGGTGACAGTTTAAAGCAACCCTGTGCTTTTATTGTGAAAAAGAAATGAAACTGATGTTTTCTGGAGGGAAAGAGTTTGAACATTCAAACTTTATTCTGTCAGACAGTCGAAGGTGATGATGCGGCGCCCTCTGCTGGTCTCAGTCCTTCACACAGTCACTGAACACATTAAGAGAGAATATTGATCAATGATGCATGCAGCACAATTCCACATATCACACATACACATTATTTTAAGGCTAATCTATGAACTGTACTGCAAACATGATGCACGGACAGCTGCTTAATGACGAGGGTGTAACTCGTGCAGAGAAAGCACTTTTTAGCCACTACATCTCCTTCCCGAAGCTCCGTCCACACCCACCGCCTTTTATTTTTGAAGCCCTTCTCAACATCAGTAGTGTCATCCCGCGGCTTCATGAACCTGCGGTCCATCCGGTGGGTTTTAACTACAACCCACTGACCCTAACCCCTTGACAACAACACGTGAAGTGCCTGAGTGTCAACACCTATCCTAAATCCTGCCCACCCACAATGTCTAGATCAGGGGTGCTCAATTAGAAACTGAAAAGTTCCACTCATCAAATTTCCAATGTTTCCAGGGTCCGAAACAGTCGCAGACGACTTTTACTACTTCATCGGGTCGCCGCGACTGGCTCTGGGACGGCTTGGAAAGGCTCGGGGGCAAAGGTGGCTCGTGGCATCAGGCATTTTAGGCCACAACTATATTTCAAAAAAGGCTGGCGAAATCCTGGTGGGACTGTTTTGTGCTCTCCGCAAGCAGTACAAATGCAAATTTGTCCGTCTCAGCTTCACTGAGTTGTCATAGTGATGGTAAACAACCTGATATTTTCTTTTTTGATTTGTCGCAATTTGCTACGCGGAAATACATCCAGAAACCATCCAGAAATCTCGCTTGAAACACTATGAA
>NW_020854865.1:0-594 GCF_000972845.2 Larimichthys crocea | reverse complement strand
CAACAACAACAACAACAGATTCCTCCTTAAATGCATCAGCAGCTTTCTGACTACACTGAGTGTCCCAGAAAGAAAGAAACACCATGACAGGAGTTCCCACTACACATCTGCGGTAGAGGTAACAAGAGCATGCCGGAGATAAAACTCTTTCTCTTCATGCACATACCACATCCTCTTATCAGCATGTGGTATGTGAGAGACAACAGGAACACACTGTTCAACACGCATCACACACAGTGGCAGTCAGCAATAATGCCTGCAGGCAATGACCAGCAGATGGAAAAAGGATACCCACACAGGGCTGTGTTTGAAGCGCGGGTGCACACTCCTCCACTCGACTCGCTGGGGCTGACCGTCGAGCACCAGCAGGAGGCCGACAGACTGCGCCTAACAAGACAAGAGGTCTCGGAGTGAACACAGGTTACCACACGGACACGAAGTTACAGCTTTGTAGTTACTGGAGTTGACTTTTTCCAGAACTCTTTCAGAACACAGTCGGCACCACAGCAGTCCGTGTGGAACTTTTATTACTTTGACACTTCAGTGAACTCATCTTTCAAATTTCTCACACAAATTTAACAAATCTGTGTGTGT
>NW_020854864.1:0-5446 GCF_000972845.2 Larimichthys crocea | reverse complement strand
GCAGGTTGCCGACCCCTGTTCTAGACCCATGAAACAGATGTGTATTAGTGCTTTTTAATCTTTTTGAGATCAAGATCTTAACATAGCAAGAAATAACTAAAGCACTGACAGCATCAGAGAAAATCATGAACATTATTAACTGGATATTTGTACTGGAAGGTACAAATATTCAAATCTTCTGGTGAAATCTGTGATATCTAGAGGACCCTCACCTTACCAAACACCACTTGGTTGATTGTATCAGGTATTGTAAATTAAGACATGGCTTTCATTTATTTCTGAATATTTAATTTGTTTGATTATACATTTTTACCCAGTCATCACATTATATGGCAAACAGTTTAAATCCTAATGGTAGTCCATCAACAGGCTTTGGCAGTATCACAGTAATACAGTCTAGTACAAGATCCAGACAGCTTGGGTCAGTTGCTTCTGTTAGTTTTATACTAAGTCTGTAAAAAGACCAGAACTCAGGGCGTGAACTGGACTGACAGAGGACTCTATCATCACCAGTGATTAGAAAATGGGGCTGGATGTCAGAGATACAGAACTTACACTTCACGTCTGTAGAATACCATTTGTAGCAGAGCAGTACAGAAGGCAGTACAGGCAAATGATTAGATCAGATTCAACTTTATTGTCATTGAACAAAGTAACAACTTAGATAACAAAGTGCTAATATGCCTTAAATCCAGAGGACGCCACAAGTGGACGAGAAACTTTCACTTTTCTTATACTAAAACTACTTTCTACGATTATTTCTTAATATGAAAAAAATAAGCCCACATTAATTTAACTGCATATCAAAGCCTATTCAATAATAATGATAATAAAACTTCCCAAAGTTTTCTGACGTGACCCCACCACCAGTCATCACATCACATTTCATGGCAAACCTACAACAGACGCTCATTAACCTGATGTGGCCTATAAGAAATGCTGTGTTGATATTTTGTCTGAACATTCAAATTTACAATCAACATAATCAGTTACAATATTTGTATATATTCCTTTAATCTACAAGAAAAATATGGTTAAAATGTTACTGCCATAACAATACACTTTCTACAAAAAAACTTCAGTATTTAACACATACCCCTTTTCAAACTAAAACAAGAATTAGTACAATGAGTTGCAGTCCTAATCTTTGGTGCGGAGTACTCTTTTAGCACAGTTACATCCCATAGTATGCAGCCTTTAGCAGTATAATAATGTCCTTTTACAGTAATGTTGAGTTGCTTTTACTGTGAAAAAAACACAGTACATTTGCTTAATTTTACTGAAAGTTTTAGTGAGTACCAATCATTATACAATATTATGTTGTGATTTTTAGATTTTAGATTTCGTATTTTTTACATAATATTGTGTGAGTTCTAAGAAACTAATATCTGATTTTCTTTTTTAATGTTATGTATGTACTCTGAATTTATGCAAATACCAGTCAATTACTGTAAAAATACAGTCATGTATTTCCAGTGTTTTATGATACATTATCTCAACCTTCAAGAACTCAAGACTTTTGTTTTCTCCCCAAAATTACTTTGCTCCTCCTCCTATGTTGCTTTAATGCTTGCTCCCCTATGTTCTCCTACTGCTGCCCTCCTACGCGCTGCACTGCTGCTCCTCCTTGCGGCTGCTGCTACTCTGCTCCTCCTGCTGCTCCTTACTGCTTTTGCTTGCTCCACTGCTGCTCCTCCTCCTGCTGCCCTCCTTTGCTTTTGCTTGGCTACTACTGCTTTTGCTGCTTTAGTGCAACTGTTTATCCTACTGCTGTTGCTTTGCTCTTCCTCCTGTTTTTTACTGCTGCTGCTCCTTGCTGTGCTCCTGCTGTTCCTCCTCCTGCTCTGCTACTGCTGCTTGCTGCTTTTACCGCCGTCAGGGGGACTATTCCAACTACCAGTCCAACGCCACAGAAAGCGTTTTCCCTACCAAACACAGCTGTTTCCAATACCTGCAAATATGTCCCAAAAATCTTCTTAAACACTCTGTCCTAGCCAGCTCCCTGATCTTCTTCCTCTGACATGTTTCTTCTGACTGTCCTATCTTTCTCCTCCTCTTCTTTTCTCATTTCTCCACTGCTTGTGCATCCTCATTGGGTAGCAGCTTCCATGTCCACTCTACCCCCCCCTCACCCCCAAATCTTCTCTATTGTCTTAAGTAGCTTCCTGCCACCCCCTTGGACACCCACCGGCCTTGCTCCCCCCCCCCCCTGTATTCATGGTTTGGGTTTTGGTCCAGTCCCCGCATTTATTATCAATGGACGGTGGCACCGACCCTCCACACTCTTCACCATATCACTCAAAGGCCTCTCTGACGGATAAAATCCTTACTTCTGTCTTCGCGAGCCCCCCACTCCCCGCCCCCAGCCCCTCACCTTAGTGAAGACAACTGTGCATATTGAAGGCTTCTTAGAAATGTATTTGTTTATTTTGTTGATGACAGCCTGCTCCTGCTTGTGATCTCTCCCACTTCAGCACAATGAGAAAAGCATGGGCCCAGGATCGCACTATTGTTATACCACCTCACATATCTCCGGCTTCAGCCATCATCAGTCTATCTGCTGTCAATAACCAGGCCGTTGTCGATCAGAGTGTGCTGCTTCTTCATTGACAGATGTCTGCTTCCCATTTATTGTTTCAGCGTGGCAGTTTGCCGATCTTTGAACTTTTTTTCTCCAAATATGCGTGTAGCCAGGTGCTTTTCCCAACTCCAGTTTTTCCCAGATGACGACAAGTTTCTGTTTGACCCTGAAAAGATACTGAAGTCTCACTGAAACACACTGTCACATTCGATTGTGTTCTTTTTTCTCTTCTAGAGAAGTACAATACAGATCCTCATTGTAGATGTGTCACGATGGCAAAGGAGAAAGCAGTAGTCTTATTATTACACCCGCTGATTGACAGATAACAGAGAAGTTGCTGTCAATACATAAAAAAGGTCCACGAGCCTAATACTGATCAAAAAAATCTTAAATAAATTATGTATCTGTTGTGTGTGTGTGTGTGTGTGTGTGTGTGTGTGTGTGTGGTGTGGGTGTGTGTGTGTGTGTGTTATTTTCCCACGCGTTCCAGGCAACAAACAAGGCACAACTGTTTGCCTGCCCAGATAATGAACAACACGCGCTGCGTCACAACCACCTTAACCCCTATTTTGTCCTATTTCCCATAGCTTACACACAAATTTGATGCTACTGTTGATCCTCCGCCCCTTGTGGAGCTCAATTTCCAATAAAATAATACTTAAAAGTACTAAAGTCAATAAAAAGATAACATATCACCTACTGAAGCATGAGCCTACAACACAAGAATGAGCGTATGCATCAATACATAAAAACGTATACCGTATTGTTGAACGAGTAAAGTTCATTATTGTGGTACAGAACACTGGGATCATTTGTAAACAGATTTAAAAAAGTCCTTGAACAGGTTTTATCTATTTTTTTGTTTCATATTGTGGCTGATTTACATCTGAGTTTCTTGCTACATTACCTTCCGCTTATTTTTTATGAACTACTGATCCAAAATACTGGAGATTGAGAGATTAATTACAGAGTTATCCTTTGTGTACTTTTACCACTATTTAATAGACAGCCTGCAGACAGCCTAGAGCAGCAGGAATTTATCCAGAAGTTATGATCAGTTATTATTCTTAGATATCACTTTTAAGGATTAAATTTTAAAAAACTGACAATCTGCACCAACAATTAGAAAGCAAAGTCATGTGCTGCAGATGAACACTTGATTACTGAAAAGAAATGAAAACTTACCGTCCTGTATCAAAAGTTGATTTGGTCCTGAGGAAAAAGGGGGGGTACGAGCCGAACCAACCAACCCTGCCCTGTGTGTGCACGTTCATATGCCACTTACCTGACTTGTTATATAAGACAGTGCCCTTAAAAGAGTTTGTGTTGTTCGGCAAAAGCTGCCACTATTTTTGATAACCGGTTAAACAATAAGTTTTGTTTTTTTTCGTTCTGATCGATAGAACACATTACATCCTGCTGAAAACTGCGAGTGTGTGTTTTAATCTGTTCAATAAAAAAAATCTCACTGCTCATTAAAAAACCTTTCTGCTCTTCAATCTGCCTGTATGGTGCCTCTTTTAAAAACATCAACCTCACTTACGCACCCAAACGTGTTCCAGTAAGAAAGCCACGACACATCGTGTAATTACAATCACATAGTATTGCTCAAATTCTTTCTTTTCCAAACATTTTAATACGATATTTTATGAATCATAAACGACACACAATAAGAAGTTAGCGCACAAATCTTTGCAGGAAGTTGAGGGCAGTGCGTGCCGCCACTGAGATCAGGGATTTGAGGGAAATTGTGGCTGTGTGTGTCGGACTGTTTGCCTGTCATGTCTCGCCTTAACATGGAACATTCTCGCTGGGGGATGGACCAATGAACACGTCACTCCAATATTGTCTTTTGGTTTGTTATTTTCACCGGAGAGTAAAATATGTACAGAAATGAAAGAAACTCATTACAAAGAAAGATACCAATTTACAATCACAAGTATTTAAGCTGAACGACCCCCCTCACCACACACAAAAAGCGCCTAACAATAAGCTGATTGTGGTTATGACTGAGTGGTGATATGATTTTGTCGTCTGCTGTGATGTTTGCTTTTGTGCCCGTGTTTTTTTTGTTGTCAATTTCAATGTAAACATTATGGGATTGTGCCCTCCGTCGTGTCAGACGTACACTCACTATATGATTGGGTGGAGTGATAACCCACTAAGCGCCCGTGATTGTGTGCATTTTTGAGTTCGGTGCAGCTGGGCATGGGGTTGATGAAAATGAGAGAACTGGTTCCGTTTGTTGTTTCAATTCCATGGCATCGGTTTTGGCAGTTTTAATCTAACAATTCTCTTATCGATTCCGCAAGCCCGACAAATTACGCCACGAACTTCTGCAAGTTTGGCACGGTGCAATGCAATCATAGTCAACAATGGCACCCATCGGTTTTCAAACGGCTCCAAAGTTTGGTTGCTTTTTACCAAAAAAAGACTGGCAACAGGGCGACTTGCATCATTGCAAATTGGAGGCGATCAAACCGCATCGGGAGGAACAAGACGAACATGCAGAAACATTGCGCACAACAACATGCCAATATTTTTACATGAATGCGTGTTGTTGACACGCTTCGGGCGGAGATGAATCTCAAACCAGCCGCAGTGGCAGCAGCAGCCAGGCTTGACCCCCTCTGCCGTTACTACGTACGGTAATGTGTTAGTAAAATGCTACACATTCTGTGTATTTGCCACAGTTACACATCGTTGCTATTATCTAGGCTGTGGCCTCTTTTTTGACCTCCGCTGTTGGGTTGTTAAGTTGTATACTTCTAACTAAACAAGTTGATGTGCTGATCAAAACTGTTTGTTCTCCTTTTTTTCTCACATCCATATGGGAACGTAATATCTGGAGAATCAATAAAAATC
>NW_020854863.1:0-977 GCF_000972845.2 Larimichthys crocea | reverse complement strand
GAAAAAAAATTCAAATGAAGAAAACCATCAGCTTATTTCATGGGTGATCAGCCAAAAATATACTGCCTCATGCTGCCATTGAAGGTTCATATGATGGGAATTACCTCTCTGTGAATGTGTAAATATGTAATGTTTTAAAGTTTTTATGTCAACTTGTTTGTCAAAGTTTACATTAAACATTTTTTTAGGACCGTGCTGCATCTGTTGCATTTATTAATGTACTGCAGCCTGTTTTCCTCTTAAAATGTGACCGACTGTTGCATCGCTACAGATCATCTGAAAAGGTTCGGAATCTCTCCCTCAGAGTTTGACAAAATAGGGGCCTCCAAACTAGAAATGGCCCCTGGTCACCTACAAAAAAGACTTGATCTGTTTTAAGGATCAAGCCTGATGAAAACTTGATAACCCCACGGAGTCACAGCTCCCCTATCATAGCAGCTTCTGTTTATGACCTATAAAAAGCTTATGTTTCTTAAGCATAGAAGTGCTTCACACAACAAATTAGTTGGTTTGCCTGCCTACAAATAAAGACACTCACTTACAGATACTTTTAATTCCCCCAAAATATATTGAGGCTGAACCTGCAGCAAGGGGGCCCCCTGGTGGCTGCAGGGCCCTATGCATCAGCATAGTCTGCATATAGCAAGAAACGGCCCTGGACATCAGGGATGCTGGGAGCCTGGGTGCTGCCTGCCATAGTCTCCTCATCTGTCATTTACAGATATTAATTACTAACTTATTGTCAGAATTCAAACAGTGAATTATTCTGGTTGTTTATCAACTATTGTCTCTCGTTGTCTGCCTTTCGTCTTTTAGAGAAACAAGAGGAAACAGGAAGAAACAAATCCAGAACAGACAAGACAAGAGACGAACAAAGCATAGGCTGTGTGAATTCCTTCATTGATCAATAGTACTAAAGTTATTAGAACTAATAGCACTAAGTTATTGTCAGAATTGGTTGTTTAGGAGTCGAGCAG
>NW_020854862.1:0-523 GCF_000972845.2 Larimichthys crocea | reverse complement strand
ATACAAATACAATCTGATTTGATTTGATTTCACGGAGTAAGCCATATTGAAACACCTTGTTTCTACAATAGCCCAGAACAGACAAACTAAATACTGACTCTAGACAGAGCCTTAAAGTGTTGTTTCTCCTTTACTGTACACTAGGAAGGTGAGGGTGAGGAGATTGCAATGGAGTGATTTACACGACTAGATGCAACTAAATTCTACACACTGGACCTTTAAAGGTCCATATTGTAAGATTTGAGGGGCTCTATTTACAGAATAAGACAGACACTGAATATAATATGCATAATTATGTTTTTTTTTTAGACTTTTATTAGTGTAAACGTGTTAATACAGTAGCCCGTAACGCACAGCTCTTCCCATTTTTTGTCATGTCTTTCATGCACACCGTGTTTTCTCCTTCACACTACGAAGGAGAGGGTGACACGAGAAGGTTGCAATCAACAATAACAATTAGTTCAGCAAATACATGTAGAGGTGATCAAAGGAGAAAATAAGATACTTTCTCTGTAAATAATTG
>NW_020854861.1:0-744 GCF_000972845.2 Larimichthys crocea | reverse complement strand
AGAAGTTCTACAGAGTTGGGACTTTAGGGGCCTGACCCAGACCTCCATTTACAATAGCACAGTGAGTTTCATGCAGTTCGGTGCATTTTTGTGGCAGCAGCGAGGGCGCAGATTCGTGTAACGGCGTCCTTTCTCAGCCCCGCCCATCGAAAAGTACTGGGCCGACGTGGACCGGACCAACATCTATCCGCTCGTCTCATGCCCCTGAACAACATACTAAAATTTCAGACCTGTGCGACTTGTAGAAACAGTCTTGTCCTCTAAAATCTCCACGCAGGTCAGAGGGTATAAGACTGCATGATTCTGACAGGACCCCAATGCTCAGGAATCCAGACGGGGCAAAAAAAAATCTACTGGACTTGTGGGGTTTTTTTCACCGGTTCATTATTCAGGGCCCCTGGGGGATCCTCTGTTCCAAATCTGGGGCCCCTGGGGTCAAAGGCTGCTGCGCGGCGGCCAAAAAGACATGTTTTTTTAGTGAGTCCCCCAAATCTGACCCTCTTCTTTTCCGGTCACTATCTCCTGATAACTCATCAAAGCTTTGAGGCAGGGGGCTGAAATTTGAGTATGCGTATCAGGACGTGGGCCGCAATCACTGTGCCGAGTTTCGTACCCGTGGCCCCTTGGGAAGGGTCAGAGGTCAGCTGTTCTGTACTCAATGAGGCCTACTACCTACCTTTTTGGGATTAACTTATCAATGCTTTAAGGCAGGGGTCTGGAATTTGAGTATAGATCAATATATAT
>NW_020854860.1:0-1696 GCF_000972845.2 Larimichthys crocea | reverse complement strand
ACACATACACGCACACACACATCTGCCTCTCACAGCCTCGACTACTCAGAGGTGAAGGAGTGACATGCACACAGTACATAACACTGTAGTTTATAAAGGTAAACAGTCATTTAGGATGCAAACATCAGACACTAGAACTATAAAACAACCTCAAGGTGTAAAAATGAGATTTTACAAAGAGGCAACTGGATTTGATTTTTATTTTGTAACAAACTGTGACCTAAAAAAAACAACAACATAACAAAGACTGTAAATTTCTACATTTACATCTCTGTAATGCACTTCTGAGAAACTAAACTACATCTCCCAGAGTTCAGAGGGGAAAGTGAATTATTATCAACCGATTTCATGATGCTGTACAGTGATTAGAGAGCAGGAAACCTTATGATGGTTATGTCTTTTACATTAGGAGGTATTTAAAAACTAAGCCATGTTTAACCCTTTGATGAGAATTTACAATCTGATTTCACAAAGGGCTGCTGGAGGGCGAAAATACTTCTGAAAGACAATCTATACACAGGTTAGTTACATAAAGTAGTTACCAAGACGTGTCAAATACTCACATGGAACGGAGGATTCATCTTCTTTACGAGTGTGTTAAGTTCAAATGTGATTTCTGACATTTTTAATGTCAGTTTTTAAAAATGAGAAAGGTAAAACAGCTGTCAGCCGAGTGAGTTAACAAACAAGAAATGTCAATTAGTAACCAATATTTAATTAAACTTTACTGGAAATGTTTGATCAGAATTAGTTCCATAATATATTGATCTCATTTTCATATAATTTGTCAAAATTATAGAGACACGAACGTATAACAGCAGCCTACATGCAGTACAGCTGCAGTAAAGTTGTATTAAGTGATAAATCCTTTTTCTGTAGCTTAGAAACAGTATGTTGTTAGACAAATCAGTAGGTATTAGATAGATTCTTCCACTAAAGTTTTAACATATTGCTTCAGAAATTTGAATTTGTATAATTTATATCCAATGTGAACTTAAGTTATTGATCGCTGGTTATTTTCTGTATGACTCGTCTCGTGGGGGGAAGCATGTTAGTCTGATTATTTCTGCTCCTGCTGGCTCTGATGATGGCTCAGACTCCTCAGTTTCGTTCAGCGTCACAGCTTCAGGTCTCAGAGGTGAAACTTGCATGGAAGACCTTTCTGGTGGTTAACCAGTTTGAGTTTGAGTGTCTACCACAGCAACATGACTAGAAAGAACCTGTGGAGAACTGTATTACCTGATCTTTTTATCCAAAACAGAACAAATTGTGACAACAGATCCTTTTTTTTCTCGTTTTAGACTGATAAAGACATCACATTTTATTTCGACAGGCCTCTTGTACATTGTAATTTTGATTTTTACTGAGTAACTGTGTAAATTATTGATCAAACAAAGCTTTTTTGTCTATGTGTTTAACCAAATGGTGGGCGTATGGATGAGAAAAAGGGACTTAAAATTGTAGTAAACATAGAGTAGCAGTAGAATAGAGTAGATGACAGGAGTAGAGACTGGTTAGGTATTCTACCATCGTCCAGTTACTCTACTGGAGTTATTCCTAGTAGAATGAACTCTGCTCACAGTTCCTGTGTAGAAGATTGTAGAATAACTAAGCACGAGACAAAGCATTTTCAGATATTAGTAGTATTAGATAAAAAAATGACAATGGAAGCACTGAGGAGGTTTTTTGAAGAAAA
>NW_020854859.1:0-511 GCF_000972845.2 Larimichthys crocea | reverse complement strand
TGCAGTTTGGGTCTTCTACTGTTCAGTATAATGATCTGTGTATATAGCATCATACTTTAATCAAAGCAAAGTGCAAATTAGCTGCTGAGCCTCCTATCAAGGTCTTGTTCCCCATTATCTCTGTGCAGTGTGTGCAATATTCCTGTGCTAGAATACATCGTCAGGTTTGCTGTGTGATAATGTGATCAAACACAAAAATAATTCTGTAACATAAATCATCTGAGCACACTGTCAATATCAGTCTAAAACTGGATTTTAAACATAAGAACCCTGATAAGACTGAGGAGCACATCCACACAGTCCTGACAAGAGGCCTGATTAGACAACAAGTGGAACGAGCTTCACTTAATAAACCACAGGCTCAAATATCAAACATATTAACAGACCTAAAAGTTTGGCATCCAGAAAAGGTTCAAGGGCTTTTTAAACCTCATCACACCTTCACTTTAACCCTTATGTATTTACAGGACACATCATGTTCATCAATGCCTTTTTTTCTTCACTTTTCGTC
>NW_020854858.1:0-15636 GCF_000972845.2 Larimichthys crocea | reverse complement strand
AGAAGAAGAACACTGTATGTGTTGATAAACTACAGTAGAAGAAGAAGAACACTGTACGTGTTGATAAACTACAGTAGTAGAAGAAGAACACTGTATGCGTTGATGAACTACAGTAGTAGAAGAACACTGTATGCGTTGATAAACTACAGTAGAAGAAGAACACTGTACGTGTTTGAGAACTCACAGTAAAGAAGAAGAACACTGTATGCGTTGATAAACTAGCAGTAAGAAGAACACGGTATGTGGTTGATAAACTACAGTAGAAGAAAGAAGAACACTGTACGGTTATAAACTACAGTAAGAAGAAGAAGAAACTGTATGCGTTGAGTAAACTACAGTAGTGGAAGAAGACACTGTGATGTGTTAATAAATACAGTAGTAGAAGAAGAACACTGTATGTGGTTAATAAACTACAGTAGAAGAAGAAAACAACTGTACTGTTATAAACTACAGTAGCAGAAGAGAACACTGTATGCGTTGATAAACGACAGTAGTGGAAGAAGAACACTGTATGTGTTGATAAACACAGTAGTAGAAGAAGAACACTGTATGTGTTTAATAACTACAGTAAATTCGAGAAGAACACTGTAATGTGTAAATAACTACATAAGTAGAAGAGAACACTGTATTCGTGGAATAACTACATAGTAGAAGAAGAACACGTGGTGTTGATAAACTACAGGAAGTAGAAAGAAAGTAACACTGTTATTGCGTTTGAATACTAAAGTAAGTAGAAGAAGAACACTGATGTGTTAATAAACTACATATAGAAAAGAAACGGTAAGGTGTTGAATAAACTACAGTAGTAGAAGAAGAACACTGTATGTGAGGATAAACTACAGTAGTAGAAGAAGAACACTGTATGTGTTTAGAAAACCGACAGTATTAAAGAAGAACACTGTGAACACTGTATGTGTTGATAAACTACAGAAGAAAGAACACTGTATGTTGATAAACTACAGGAGAAGAAGAAGAACAACTGTTACGGGTTTATAAACTACAGTAGTAAAAAAAAAACAGACTGTGAACCTGTAATGTGTTTGATAAACTACAGAAGAAGAACACTGTATGTGTTGATAAACTACCAGTAGAAGAAGAAGAACACGTAACGTGTTTGAGAACCTACAGTAGTTAGAAAACACTGTATGTTGTAAACTACAGTAGAAGAAGAAGAACACGGTAATGTGTTGATAAAACTACAGAGAAGAACAATGTATGGGTTGAATAAACTACAGGAGAAGAAGAAGAACACTGTAAACGTGTTGATTAAACCTACAGTGAATGAAAAGAATACACCATGTACTTTTTGATAAACTACAGAAGAAGACCCTTTTCTGTGTTGAGAAACACAGTATTAGAAGAAACACGTATGCGTTGATAAATACAGTAGAAGAGAAGAACCTGTACGTGTGTGATAAACTGACAGAAGAAGAACACTGTATGGTTTTTGATAAACTACAGTATAAGAAGAAGAACACTGTATGGTTTTTGATAAACTAAAGTAGTAGTGAACACTGTATGGTGTTGATGAACTACAGTAGAAGAAGAAAAACACGGTATTGTTGATAACTACAGTAGTAGAGAGAACACTGTAATGTGCGTTTGATAAACTACAGTATAGAAGAAGAACACTGTATGCGTTGATAAAAACTACAGTAGATAAGAGAAAACACTGTATGTGTTGATAAACTACAGTAGTAGAAGAAGACAAGTATGCGGTGAATAACTACAGTAGGAAAGAAGAAGAACCTGTAGGCGTTGGATAAACTACAGTAGTAGAAGAAGAAACACTGCACGTGTTGATAAACTACAGTTTAGTAGAAAGAAGAACCTGTATGCGTTGATAAACTACAGTAGTAGAAGAAGAACACTGTAGGTGGCTTAGATAAACGACAGTAGTAAAAGAACCTGTGGAATGGGTGTTGATAAACTACAGTAGTAGAAGAAGAACACTGTATGTGTTGAAAACTACAGTAGAAGAAGAAGAACACTGTATTGTTGATAAATACAGTAGAAGAAGAGAACACTGTTGTGGTTGAGTAAAAAAAAACTACAGTAGAAGAAGAAGACCACTGTAATGTGTTGATAAAACTACAGTAGTAAAAGAAGAAGAACACTGTTGTGTTAATAACTACAGTAAGTAGAAGAAGAACAACTGATTGTTTGACGAAACTACAGTAGTAAAAGACAGAACCCTGTGCACACTGTAGGTGTTGATAAACTTACAGTAGAAGAAGAAGAACACTGTATGTGTTGATAAACTACAGTAGAAGAAGACGAACACTGTATGCGGTTGATAAACTACAAGTAGTAGAAGAAGAACACTGTATGCGTTGATAAACTTACAACAGTAGAAGAAGAAGAACACTGTAATGTGTTGATACTACAGTAGAAAAGAAAAAACACTGTACGTGTTGATAAACTACAGTAGTAAAAGAAGAACACTGTGAAACACTGTATGTGTTGATAAACTACAGTAAAGAAGAAGAACACTGTATGTGTTGATAAACTAGTAGTAAAGAAGAAAAACTGTGACACTGTATGTGTTAAAGAAACTACAGTAGTAGAAAGAACACTGTATGCTTGAATAAACTACAGTAGAAGAAAGAGAACACTGTATGTGTTGATAAACTTACAAAGTAGAAGAAGAACACTGTATGTGTTTGATAACTACAGTAGTAGAAGAAAACTGTATGTGTTGAATAAACTACAGTGTAGAAGAAGAACACTGTAAGGTGTTTGATAACTACATAGTAGAAGAAGAACACTGTATGCGTTGATAAAACTAAAGTAGAGGAAGAAGACACTGTAATGTGTTGATAAACTAAAGTAGTAAAAGAAGAACCTGGTGAACACTGTATGAGTGTTTGATAAAACTACAGTAGTAGAAGAACCTGTAATGTGTTATAAAACTACAGGAGTAGAAGAAGAACACTGGAATGTGTTGAGAAACTACGTAGGTAGAAAGAACACTGTATGTGTTTGATAACTACAGTAGTAGAAGAAGAACACTGTATGTGTTGATAAACTACAGTATAAAAAAGAACACTGTACGTGTTGATAAACTACAAGTAAAGAGCAGAACACTGTAGGTACGTTATGATAAACTACAGTAGTAGAAAGAAAGAACACTGTAAATGTGTTTGAATAAACACAGTAGAAGAAGAAAACACTGTACTGTTGATAAACTACAGTAGAAGAAAGAACACTGTAACGTGTTGATAAATACAAGGTAGTAGAAGAAGAACACTGGTATGTTTGATAAACTACGGAGAAGAAGACATTGTATGTGTTTGATAAACTACAGTAGTAAAGAAGAAACATGTGAACACTGTTGTGTTTGATAAACTCAGTAGTAGAAGAACACTGTTATTGTTGATAAACACAGTAGTAGAAGAAGAACACTGTATAGTGTTATAAACTACAGTAGTAGAAAAAACACGGTAATGTGTTGATAAACAGACAGTAGTAAAAGAGAACGACTGTGACACTGTAGTGTTAATAAACTACAGTAGAGAAGAAGAACACAGTAATGTGATTGAATAACTACAGTAGAAGAAGAAGAACACTGTACGTGTTGATAAAACTACAGTAGAAGAAGAAGACACCAAAAAAACCCCTGTACGTGTTAGATAAACTACATTCGTGAAAAGAACACTGAATGTGGTGATAAACTACAGTATTAAAAGAAGAACACTGTTGACACTTATGTGTTGACTAAACTCCAGTAGTAGCCGCACACTTGTATGTGTTTGCGAAACTACCGTAGTAGAAGCCGACCACTGTAATGTGTTGAGAAACTACGTAGGAGCAGAAAGAACCCTTATGGTGTGGATAACCTCCCGTCGAAGAAGAGAACACTGTAAACGTGTTGAATAAACTACAGTAGTAGAAGGAGAACACGGTACGTGTTGCATAACCTACAGTAGAAGAAGAAGCACACTGTCATGTGTGATAACTACAGTAGTAGAAGAACACCTGTATGGCGTTGATAACTAAAGTAGAAGAAGAAGAACCACTGTAGGGTTTGATAAACTACAGTAAGTAGAAGAAGAACACTGTATGTGGTGGATAACCTACAGTAGAAGAAGAAGAAACCTGTAATGTGTTGGATAAACTACAGTAGTAGAATAAGAACACTTGTAACGTGTTTATAAACGACAGTAGTAGAAGAAAACACGGTAAAATGTGTTGAGAAGCTACAGTAGGAGTAAAAGAAGACACTGTGAACAAGGTAAGTTTTTGATAAACGACAGTAAGTAAGAAGAAACACTGTATGTGTGATAAACTAACAAGGTAAGAGAAGAAGAACACTGTATGTGTTGATAAAACTACAGTAAAGTAGAAGAAGAACACTGTATGTGGTTGATAAACTACATAGAGAAGAAACGTAAATGTTGTTGATAAACTACAGTAGTGAAGAAGAGACACTGTATGTGTTTTTGATAAACGACAGTAGAAGAAGAAGCAACTGTACGTGTTGATAAACGACAGTAAGTAGAAGAAGACACTGTACGTGTTTGATAAACTAAAGTAGAAGAAGAAGAAACTGTATGTGTTTTGATAATTCAGGAAGTAGAAGAACACTGTATGTGTTGAAACTACAGTAGTAGAAGAAGAACCTGTATGTGTTGAATAAACTACACAGTAGAAGAAGAAAGAAACACTGACGTTTGATAAACTACAGTAGTAGAAGAAGAACATGTAATGTGTTGATAAACACACAGCAAGTGTGTGATGACCTTGAGTGGAGAGCTCTGGAAAGCGGTGTCCGTCAGTCTGCCGTTGTGCTTTTAGGCCTGAGCAGCAGAGTAGAACTTGATGGAGGCGTAGAAGAACCCGGGCGGAATTGAGGGAGCATTAAGGACACACCTTGAGCAGGTAGAGAGGACCAAAGGACGAGAACACACCATACAGCCCATCCTGGAGGACAAACACAAACGTTACACATACACAGTGGACTCACACCACACAGGTGGACTCACACTCCACACAGGTGGTCTCACACCACCAGGTGGTCTCACGCACACACACAGGTGGGTCTCACATCACACCAGGTGGACTCAGCACACACACAGGTGGGCTCACACACACACAGGTGGGACTCACACACAGTGGACTCACACACAGGTGGACTCAACATAGATATGGGGACTCAGTGTTGACAACGGCTGGATGTCCACACAAACAGAGTCTTGTTGTTTGTCCTCAGGACTTTGAACTCCAGGACGTCTACGTCCAGCAGGCCTGCGAGACGTCTGCTTGGTTTTACTGAGATCAACTTGTTCTCATTTGGCTGTCACACAGGAAAAACACAAAACCGCAAACAGGCCTGGTCCGTGGTTAAACTTTTTGGCAGCAGGTGCGCTAAACAATGCCAGATTGATATAAACATTAACATTATTAACAATGATATAAACATTAACATTATGAACACTGATATAAACAGTAACATTATGAACACTGAATAAACATTATATTAGTAACACTGATATAACATTTAACATTATTAACACTGATATAACAGTAACATTAGTAACACTGATATAAACATTAATTATTAACATCTGATATAACAGGTAACATTATTAACATTTGATAGAAACATTAACATTATTAACATTGATATAAACATTAACATTAGTAAACATTGAATATAAACATTAAACATTATTAAACATTGAATATAAACATGAATATTAGGAACAGTGAGATAACTTAACATTATTAACATATAACACTGATATAAAACATAACATTATTAAAATTGATATAACATAACATTATTAACATTGATATAAACATTAACATTAATTATTGGCACAATGGCAGCGTTTATATCAATGTTAACATAACGACACTGAACATAACCAGTGTCGTTACTTTAAAGTCAAACTAGAGAAGCACAGTACCTGTACGTTACCTGTCGGTTACCTGTCGGTTACCTGTCGATCATCTGTCGGTTACCTGTCGGTTACCTGTCGATCATCTGTCGGTTACCTGTCGGTTACCTGTACGTTATCCGCTCGTGCTTCACTCGACGTCGCTTCTGTCTCCAAACAAACACGAGTTCCCGCGCTTCCGCTGAGGGGCAGGGTCTGCCACCATAACCAATGAGCATGCAGAGGAGAGATGAATAAACTACATAGAAGAAGAACACTTTATTGTTGAATAAACCGAAGTAAAGAAGAAGAACACTGTACGGGTTGATAACACGTAGAGAATAATGAACACTGGTAATCTTGATAAACTACGTAGGGAAGAAGACACGGTATGTGTTAAAGAACGACCGTGTAGAATAAAAACACTGTAAATGTGTTAATAAACTACAGTAGAAGAAGAAGAACACTGACGTTTTGATAAACTACAGTAAAGAAGAAGAACACTGGTAAGCGTTGTAAACTACAGTAGTGGAAGAAGAACACTGTTGTGTTTTATAAAAAAACCTTTTACAGTAGTAGAAGAAAGAACACTTGTAGTGTTAATAAACTACAGTAGTAAGAAGAAGAACACTGTAATGTGTTAATGAAAACTACAAATATTAGAAGAAGACAACACTGTATTCGTATGATAGACTACGTAGTAGAATAAGAACACTGTATTTGTTGATAACCTACATTCTTGAAGAAGAACACTGGTATGCGTTGAATATACTACAGTAGTAAAGAAGAACACTGTAGGTGTTAATAAACTACAGTAAGGAGAGAAGACGACTGGATTTGTGATAAACTACAGTATAATATAAGACGAACACTGTATGTTGAATGATAAGCTACAGTAGTATAAAGAAGAACAATTTAATGGTTTGATAAACGACAGTATAAAAGAAGAACACGGTGAAAACGGTTATGTGTTGAAAATACGAAGAAGAACACTGTTATGTGTTTTATAAGACTACAAGTAGAAAGAGAGAAATACACTTTACGTGTTGATAACTAACAGTAGTAAAAGAAGAACACTTGTGAACACGGTATGTGTTGATAAACTACGAGAAGAACCTGTATGTGTGGATAACTAAATAGAAGAAGAAGAACACTGTACGTGTGATAAACTACGTAGTAGAAGAACACTGTAGGGCTTGAATAAACGAACAGAGAAAAGAAAGAACACGGTAAGGTGTTGAAAATAACTACAGAGAAGAACACTGTAAGGTGTTGGGAAACCTACGTAGAAAGAAGAAGAACCGGTACGTGTTGTAAACTACAGTGAAGAAGAAGAACACTGTACGATGTTTGATAAATCTAAGAAAGGAACACTGTATGTGTTTGATAAACGACAGTAAAATAATAAGAAAAGAAGCGCTGGATGCGTTGATAAACTACAGGAGAAAGAGAACACTGGACGTGTTTTGATAAACTAACGAAGAAGAACATGTATGTGGTTGATAAACTACAGTAGAAGAAGAGAACACGGTAATGTGTTGAGGTAACTACAGTATGGAAGAACAACTGTATGTTGTGGATGACTACAGTAGAAGAGAAAGAAGAACACTGTAATGTTTGATAAACTACAGTGTAGAAGAACCGGTAGCTTGATAAATACAGTAGTAAAGAAGAAACACTGTAATGCTTGATAAACGACATTAGTAAAGAACACTGTATTATGTTGATAAACTACAGTAGTAGGAAGAAGAACACTGTTATGCGGTGAGAAAGCTACAGTAGAAGAAGAGGACACTGTTGCGTGAAGAAACTACGTAGTATAAGAAGAACACTGCACACGGTTGATAACTAACAGTAAGTGAAGAGAACACGGTATGCGTTGATAAACTACAGTGTAGAAGAAGAACAATGTAAATGCGTTGATAAACTACAGGAGTAGAGAACACGGGATGTGTTGAGTAACTAAAGGAGTAGGAAGAAGAACACTGTAGGGGTTTGATAAACATACAGTAGAAGAAGGAAGAACACTGGTAATGGTGTTGATAAACTAAAGTAAGAAAAGAGAACACTGATGTGTGAATGATAAACTACATAGAAGAAGAAGAACCACTGTATGTGTGATAAACTCTACAGTAGTAAATAAGAAGAGACACTGTAATGTGTTTAATAAGCTGACAAGTAGTAGAAGAAGAACACTGTAGGTGTTAAGATAAACTACAGTAGTAAAAAGAAGAACACTGTGAACGCTGTATGTGTTTGATGAAACTAAGTAGAAGAAGAAGAAACTGTATGTGTTGATAAACTTAACAGGAAGAAGAAGAACACTGATATTCTTTGGATAACACGTAGTAAGAATAGAACACTGGATGCGTTGATAAAACTACAGTAGAAGAAGAAGAACACGGTATGTGTTGATAAACCTACAGTAGAAGAAGAAGAACAATTTACTGTTGATAACTACAGTATTAAAGAAGAACAACTGTGAACACTGTAAATGAATGTTGATAAACTACAGTAGAAGAAGAAGAACACCTGTATGTGTTGATCAACTCAGTAGTAACAAGAATAACACTGTGAACACTGTATGTGGTTAATAAACTACAGTAGTAGAAGAAGAACACGTAAGGCGTTGATAAACTACAGTAGAAGAAGAAGAACACATGTATGTGTTGATTAAACTACAGAGAAGAAGAACACTTGTATGGGTTGATAAACTACAGTATATAGAAGACACGGTATGTGTTGATAAACTACAGTAGTAGAGAGGAAACACTGTATTGTTGATTAAACGCCAGTAGTAGAAGAGAACACTGTATGCGTTTGATAAACACAGTAGAGGAAGAAGAACCTGGTATGTGTTGATAAACTACAGTATAAAGAACCTGGTGAACACTCACGTGTATGTGTGTGATAAACTACAGTAGTAGAAAACACTGTAATGTGTTGATAAACTACAGTATAGAAGAAGAAACACTGTATAAGTGTTGATAAACGACATAGGAGAAGAAGAACAAACTGTATGTGTTGATAAACGACAGTAAGTAGAAGAAGAACACGTGTATGTGTTGATAAACTACAGTAGAAGAAGAGACACTGTACGTGTTTATAAACTACAGTAGAAGAAGAAGACACTGTACGTGTGTGATAAAATACAGTAGTAGAAGAAGAAAACTGTATTGTTGATAAACTGACAGTAGAAGGAGAAGAACCTGTCCGTGTTGATAAACTACAGTAGAGAGAACACTGGACGTGTTGATAAGCGACAGTAAAGTAGAAGAAGAACACTGTAATGTGTTGATAACTCAGTAGAAGAAGAACATTGTATGTGTTGAAAACTACAGTATTAAAGAAAGAACCACTGTTGAACACTGTAGTTTGTTGAATAAACTCAGTAGTAGAAGAACACGGTATGTGGTGATAAACTACAGTAGTAGAAGAAGAACACTGTATGTGTTGATAGACTACAGTGGTAGAAGAAGAAACACTGTATGGTTGAGTAGAAATAATAAGTAAAAGAGACACTGTGAACAATGTATGTGTTAATAACTACAGTAGTAGAAGAGAACACTTTATGTGTTGATAAACGGTCTACAGTAGAAATAAGAAGAACACTGGTGACCGTGTTGATAAACTACAAGTAGAAGAAGAAGGAACACGGTACGTGTTGAGAAACTACAGTGTAGAAAGAGAACACTGGTTATGTTGATAAACTACAGTAGTAAAAGAAAGAACACCTGTGAACACTGTATGGTTTTTGATAAACTACAGTTTAGAGAAGAACAAACTGTAATGTGTTGATAAACGTACAGTTAGAAGAAGAAACTGTATGTGTTGATAAACTACAGTAATAGGAGAAGGAACACTTTAATGTGTTTTTATAAACTACGAGTAGAAATAAGAAGAACACTGTAACGGTTTTTTTGATAACTACATAGTAGAAGAAGAACACTGTAACGTTTTAAGAACGACAGTAGAAGAAGAAGAAGCACTGGTATGTGATTGATAAACTACAGGGAGGGAAGAACACTGTTCAGTTGATAAACGACAGATTAGAAAGAGAGAACCGTACGTGTTGGTAAACTACAGTAGGAGAGAAGAAACACGGTATGTGTTATAAACGACAGTAGAAAGAAGAAAACACTGTATGAATGTTTGATAAACTCAGGTAGAGAAGAAGAACCACTGTACGTGTTGAAAAACATACAGTAGTAGAAGAGAACACTGTTGGGTTGATAAAACGACAGTAATAAAAGAAGAACACTGGGAACATGTATGTGTTGATAAACTACAGTAAAGTAGAAAACACTGTTAGTTGTGATAACACAGTAAGTAGAGAGAAGAACAACTGTATGGGTTTGATAAACTACGTAAGTAGAAAGAAGCAACCCGGTATGTGTTATAACTACGTAGTGAAGAACACTGTATGTGTTTGATAACTACAGTAGTGAAGAAGAACACTGTTGTGTTGATACTACAGTAGAAAAGAAAACAATGTACGTGTTTATAACTACATAGTAGAAGAAGAACAACCGTACGTTTTGATAAACTACAGTAGAAGAAGAAGAAACACTGTGTGTGTTTTGATAAATACGATGTAGTAGAAGACAACGGTTAATGTGTGGGATAACGACAGTAGTAGAAAGAAGAACACGGATGTGTTTGATAACTACAGTAGAAGAGGGGAAGAACACTGTACGTTGTGATAAACTACAGTAGTAGAAGAAGAAACTGTATGGTGTTGATAAACACACAGCGAGTGTGTGATGACTTGAGTGGAGAGCTCTGACAGCGAGTGTCCGGCAGGTCGGCCGTTGTGCCTTGAGAGCCATGATCAGCAGAGGTAAACGTGTGAGGGCGTAGAACCCGGGCCCGGATGGAGCGATCATTAGGACACACCTTGAGAGGTAGAGAGACCAAAAGGACGAGACGACACCTATACAGACCCTCCCTGGTAGTACAAACACACAAACTTTACACATACACAGGTGGACTTCACACTCAACACAGGTGGGACGTCACACTCAACGGGGGTCTCAACACAACACCAGGTGGTATCACACAACACACAGGTGGTTCTCACCACATAACACAGTGGACTCACACACACAGGGTTGGGGCCTCACACACACACAGGTGGCGCACACAATGTGGACTCACCACATGTGGACGCACATAGGATCGGGGACTCAGTGTGACAACGGCCTGGATGTCCCACAAAAACAGAGTATTGTTTGTTTGTCTCAGGAACTTTGAACTCCAGGACGTCCTACGTCCATCATGCTTCAGAGACGTCCCGCTTTTGTTTTTAAACTGAGAGCACTTTCTGATTGGCTGCACACAGGAAACACACGCAAACGGCTGGGGTCACGTGGTGTTAAACTTTGAGCAGCAGGGTGGAGCTAAACATGCAGAGTGATATAAACATTAACATTATTACACTGAGAGAAACATTAACAATTATTAACACGATATAAACATTAACATTATTCACACTGATATAACCATTAATCTTCTCCCACTGGCTATAACAGCACATTTTAAACACTGAATAAACATTACATTATATACACGGATATAACAATTAACATTATTAACACTGATATAAACTTACATTATGGAACATTTATATAAACATTAACATTAATAGAAAGCTTTGATATAAACCTTCACATATAGTAACAGTGCATAATAAACATTAACATTATTAACATGGATATACATGAATATTATTAACATTGCTAATAAACATTAACATTATATCACATTATTAACACTGGTAAACATTAACATTATTCACAAATTGATATAACATTAACATTATTAACTACTGATTAAACTTAACATATTAACCGTAATATACAATTAACAATTAATTTTGGCACAAGAGCACGTTTATATCAATGATTAACATAACGACACTGAACATAACCAGTGGTACGTTACGTTTTAAAAGTCAAACTAAGAGAAGCACAGTACCTTAGGGGTACCGGCGGTTACCCTGTCGGTTACCATGTCGATCATCATTCGGTTAACCTAGTCGGTGTACACTGTCGATCATCTTCGGTTTACCTGTTCGGTACCTGTACGTTATCCCGATCGTGCTTTCACACGTCGCGTCGCTTCTGTTCTCCAAACAAAACACGAGTTCCCGCGCTTCCGCTGAGGGGCAGGGTCTGGCCCCATAACCAATGAGCATGCAAGGAGTGGTGACGACCTCTCCGTCGGGGCCAAGCACGGTATAATAAAATTATATTAATATTATATATATTAGATATTTATATTATAGTATATTATATTATAGGTATATTATATAATTATATTATAATTAGATTAATTAATATTATGATTCTTTATATCTATTATATGATATTATATTAATTATATTGATTATAGTGTATTGTCTATAGTATATTCTATGCATTCTCTTACTCTTAAATGCTATTCTATTCTATTGTACTTAATTTCTATTCTCTTATCTTGATTGCATATTATATGAATCAGGAGATTTATCTTATATTACCCTGGTCATCTTGTTATTGTTGTACTGAATATGTCACTCAACTCCCAACCTTTCATCCCGCCTGGTGTTCTGATTCTTATTCGTCGCACGGCGTCGTCGTTCGGCTCCTGATGTCCTGCGGTCCGTCTATTGTTTTGTTTTTCCCCCTCCTAGCTGCGTGGCGTCCGCGCTGCCCTCCCAGCTTCCTCCGTCTCCGTGACAGTTTTTGTTTTGGCCCCGAAAGCGCAACCGAGCTGACGGTCGCTCTGGCGCGTCCGCCCGCCCGGCCACCGTCCCGCTCGTCCAATCGCCTACAACGCCCCAAGACCAGTAAACCAGTTACGACTTCCCTCGGCCGTGATCTTGCTGTCCCACGTGTCTTCAGTCTGTTGTTGTCCCGCTGCTGTCCACAGCTGAATGATCCCAACCCCGCAGCGCTGGTCTGTTTTCCCTCCGGGAGTCCAAGTAAACACCGAGCTTTGTTGCTCCCAGCGCCGCAGTGTGGCTGTTATTATTGACAAGGCTGTTTGTGTGCCTTCCTGTGAAGTGTCTAGTCTGCGGCGGAACAATGCCAGTGCCCGGACTTCCCCAGGCCCCCACCTGCCCACCACACCCCCCCCCCAACCCAAAAGCATCACCCACACCACCAACCCCACACACACGCCCCAAGCCCCCCCCAGCCCACCCACCCCCGCCAAAACACACAAAGCATAACACCCACACCCACACACCCCCCCCACCCCACAGGCCGCATACACCCACACACCCACACACAAACACCCAAAAAACAAAGCATAACAGACACACAACACACACACACACACACCCCCCAAAGCCATAAACACACACACACACACACACAAAGCATAAACACACACACCCCACACCAACACACCACACCCCCACACCAAAGCATAAACACACACCACACACACAAAGCCATAAAACACACCACAAACAACCAAACAACACACCAAGCATAAAAACACACACACCCCAAACCCCACACCCCACCCACCCCCACCCACCCAACCATAAACATACACCCACACCAGCACAAAGCACAACCAGCCCAAACATACACACACACACAAAAGCTCCACTACCACGAACTCTTTGATTCTAATAAGTATGAAATATTGAGATAAAGGCTTTTGTTTTTGTTCATTTCGAGGCCTACCGACATCTATGGAACGAACTGAGACCATCTGATGGACGTAACGTGGGAGACAACTATGACGTAACGTGGAGACATCTGATGGACGTACGGGAGACCATCTGATGACGTAACGTGGAGACATCTGATACGAACGTGGAACATCTGATGGATGTAACGGAGAACATCTGATTGAGCGTAACGGGGAGACATCGGGGATGCGTAACGTGGAGAATCTCTTATGGACGTAACGTGGAGACCATCTCTGATGGACGGAACTGGAGACAGCGGATGGACGTACCGTGGAACTCTGATGGACTAAGTAGAGATATCTGTAATAGACTAACGTAGAGACATCTGAGTCCCATGCAGATGTCTCTACGTTACTTCATCAGATAGCTCTACGTTACGTCCATAGATGTCTCCACGTACGGTCCAAGGATGTCTCGCACACGGTTTAGCGCATCAGATGTCTCCCGTTACGTCCATAAGAGTCTCCACGTTAAAGTCCAGCAGATGTCGCCCGTTACGTCATCAGATGTCTCGACGTACATCCTCATATGTCTCCCACTTACGTCATCAGAGTCTCCACGTGACGTCCATCCAGATTCTCCACGTTACGTCCATCCGATGTCTCCACTTACGTCGTCAATGTCTCCACGTTCGTCCATAAGATGTCTCCACGTTACGTACCATCAATGTCCGGTCAGGACGTCGAAATGAAAAAAACAAAGAAGCCTTTAATCATATTCATATATCATATAATCAATGAAGTCGGTTAGTGGGCTTGTGTGTGTGTGTATGTGGTTTTGGGGTGGGTGTGTGCGTTGTGGGGTGTGTATGTATGTTTTTGTGGTGGGTGTGTGTGTGTGTGTGTGTTTTGTGTTGTGTGTGTATGCTTTGTGTGGGTGTGTGTGTGTGTGTGTTTATTGCTTTGTGTGTGTTTTTGTGGGGGTTTATGCGTTGGTGTGTGTGTGTGTGTGTGGTGTGTTTTGGTGTGTGTGGTTTTTCTTTGTGTGGTGTTGTGTTGTTTATGCTTTGTGTGTGTGGGTGTGTGTGTGGGTGTGTGTGTGTTTATGGCTTTGTGTGTGGTGTGTGGTGGGTGTGTTTATGCGTTGTGTGTGGGGTGTGGGTGTGTGTGTGTGTTTATCATTGGTTTGTGGTGTGGTGGTGTGTTTTATGCTTTGTGTGTGTGTGGTGTGTGTGTGTTTATGCTTTTTGTGTGTGTGTGTGTGTGTGTTGTGTGTTCATGTGGGGGTCGCGTTCAGCTTTCCTTTATCCGCCCACGACCGACCCGTCACCGGCCAATTCCACACACAGCTTACAAAATGAAAGCAAACTTCTTCGCTTTACAACAAATCCGTTTTTTACTGACCGGGATGTAAAACAGCAGTCTGCGTGGTGAACATACAGCGTGACCTCAGCAGTGACACACATACGGAAGACACGTGACAGAAAGATCACTGCCGATGAAAGTCTTAACTTGGACTGCGGTGTCTTTTATTCCGAAGGCACGATCTTTCCTGTTTTCCTGTCTGTGCTGACTCTCGATGACGTCAGCTCGTTTTTCTCTTTCTGGTCCAAAACAAAACTGTCCCTGATGACGGAAGCTGTGTGTCCATCGCGGATTACATCATCCATGAGGTTTAAAAACAAAACAGAATGAATGAACTCAGACATAAGGAAGAAATACTACGACTTCTACTAATAATAATCAATAACACCAATCTGTATTAAAGGTGTTTTAGGATGACATATAATTACCACAAGACACTATACATGTAATATAATATAATCTAATATAATAATAATATAATAATAATGAATATATGTAATCGAATACAATATAAATAATATAATTAATATAATATAATGAATATAATAAACATAATGTAATACAATACAAATATAATACAAATATAATTAAGATAATAGAATAGAATATAAATCTACTATAATTAATATATTAGATAATTAAGATAAGTAATATAATAGAAGATAATATAATATAAGAATCGGAATATAATAGTAATGAAGAATATATCTACGATAATTATACTACCGTGATTGAGCCCGAACGAGAGATGTCCGTCACACTC
>NW_020854857.1:0-537 GCF_000972845.2 Larimichthys crocea | reverse complement strand
TCACTCACTCACTCACTCACTCACACTCTCACTCTCACTCACTCTCTCTCTCTCTCTCCTCTGCGTTTGAGCCTTGAGGCAGACAAACTGAAAGTAGTTACCCGTTCAGATGAGCAGGCCTCGGCTGACTGTCCTCCATGGTCGTCGTGGTTTGGTCTCTGGTGTGCTGCTGGTGTGACAAACACTCCCGACACAAAGTGCGACACGCCACACGACGTCAACAAGAAGCACGCGGGAACACTTCTCCCGCGCTTATAATCTGGATCTTTTTACCCAGACCTTTGTCTGCAAGGACAATCTCCGACTCCTTCGCTTAAAGACGCCATCACAGTCACGGACATAAAAAGACGAAACTTATTTTTTTCTAACAATAGCATTAGAGTGTGTTAGACAGATGTAAACTGATTTATGAGAAAGTTCGGACTGCCTAATAGACAAATTCCGGGGTCAAAATAACTTTATGTCATATGGCACGCCTACTCCAGTGCCATACACGCCCCCTGAGATAACTTCCTGTTTAAACTTAATATTTGAATA
>NW_020854856.1:0-565 GCF_000972845.2 Larimichthys crocea | reverse complement strand
AGATTATACCTATTAGAGACAAAATGAATCACCTCTTGCCTTAACAGACATTGATCTGCATTCTGATACAGCAAGTTTGGAAACAGCTGTAAAACCTGTTATGTATTTAGACTGTTTTTCTCCCATCGACCTTCATCAAATAACTAATCGAACCAGGCTGCTCAAGGATGTTTTACCTCAAGTTAGTCATTCTTTATTGGATACGATTAATCTGTCTTTATTATCAGGATATGTACCACAATCCTTTAAGGTAGCTGTAATTAAACCTCTTCTTAAAAAGCCCACTCTAGACCCAGAGGTCTTAGCCAACTACAGACCGATATCAAACCTTCCTTTTCTGTCTAAGATACTTGAGAAAGCTGTAGCTAATCAGCTGTGTGACTTTCTCCATAACAATAGTCTATTTGAGGATTTTCCTCCTAATGGCACCAGACAAAGGACTCATCTCTGTACTTGTCCTGTTAGATCTTAGTGCTGCATTTGACACCATTGACCATCAAATTCTTACAGAGACTAGAACATCAAATTGACATCAAAGGAATCGTATTTCTTAGATCGATCTCAG
>NW_020854855.1:0-5550 GCF_000972845.2 Larimichthys crocea | reverse complement strand
ACGTTTGTTCATCAATGTGTTTTAGTGTTTAGCAATTGGAAAAACGTAATGTAACAATGACCCCCCATAATAATAAAGAAACACAAAATGGATCTGAATAAATTTCCCCACATAAGACATTTGTGTATGTACCTCTGATTTCTGGTGAGCTTTTGATGAATTTTTGTTTATTGTCAAAAAAAAAAAGAAAAGAAAAAAGATTTACACAAGATCAGAATGTGTGTTTTTATAGATTAGGTAGGCGGGTAGGTCAAATTCTGGGCATTATCTGTTTCTTCAAGTGTTTAAAGAAAGAAAGAGAGCAAAAATGCAGACAGGAATAAAAGGAGATTTTATAACTACACTCAGATATGAACATATAAATGAAATTATTGTGATGCCCAAAGAACTTGGGAATGTGATTTTATAGGTGAAAAATACAGTGAAAACAACTTTTAAATAAAAAGAAATCATATGAAGTAATCGTTGCTATAAACAAATTAAAGCGACATTGGTTTTTAAACAAATTATAGCTGAACTTAGAAGGCGGCAAACTCTTGGGATGTATATATGTGTATATGTATGTATGTATGTATGTATGTATGTATGTATGTATGTATGTATGTATGTATGTATGTATGTATATCTTAATTGTGGATATGTGTATTTCGTTTTTTGTTTACTGTTTGCTGAGTGTATCTATATGTCTGCTTTTTTTTTTATATTACATCCTCTGTTTTTATCTGTATATTTGTAATCTCTTCATCAATAAAGTTTCTTTAAATAGTGAACGCTGTGAATACTGACTGCACCACATCTCCCCTTCTTTGAAAATAAGAAGTCAGTAATAAGCATTTATTTCTAACAATAGAACATGCTGAACGTTAAGATTTTCTTTACATTTCAAATAAATCCTTACTTGACCTCATGGAGAGAACTGTTGGAGACTCTGGAGAGCTGAAATGTGAAAGAAATTGGGAGGATGAAGTGAAATAAAAGATAAAGTTCAGAAATGGAAGGAGACTTCCATCCTGTCCAAACTCTTCTATCCCTCTCTATGGCCAACATTCTTCTTCCATCTCCATCTTCTTCCAGTTACATCCAACACTGTGTTGACTGTGTGTGTTTTTTGTTAAAAGCAAAGCATTTGGAGGTTTGGGATCCATTGATTTAATGTATTGAAGTGAAGTTGTTGAAGTGAAATGTTAACTGATCCACTGAGACTGACTAAAGTGTTGAATTTAATCCCTTTTAAAAATAATCCCTTACCTGTCATACACCCATCAGTATGCTGCGTGAGGTCATTGTATAGACTTGGTTTACAAAAAAAGACCGAGACATCTATCAGTCTCCCGATTCTTACTCATAGTAGAATTATTTACATTTGTAAATATTTATTATTTATATTATATTACAAACATACTCATTCGGCAGATAGAAATGGTGTACGCACCACGGGAGCAGACGATGAGTGAGAGTCTGGCACCGATGCTCGGCTCTACCACTCCTCAGTGTGTGAAATATGCTGCTACCAGGAAGGAATAACTTCAGTCTAGTAACAAGTGATCGTCAAACAGATGTATGGTTTTTTTACTTTGGTCTCTGAACAAAAACATGTTGGTGAGCAGCTGGAAAACGACTTTTGTGGAGCGCGGAATGTAGCTAAAAACATTTAGATAGAGAAATGAAGTTTGAAGGAATCGCCGTCGCAGGAGGCTGGTCACGAAGCGGGGGAAATGTGTGGTGAGTGGTTTTTGAGAGTTCCCCCCAACAAAATGCAGAGAGGCATCAAGCTCTACATGACCTGAACAATGAAGACCACAGTCCGCTATCGCTCCCCCCTTCACGTCAGCCTTCAGCCTCTTCCCACATTTATTTAGAGGTTTTAATCGATGAGGAGAAAACCACAAGTGCACGGCGGTTCAACATGCACAGAGAGGAGGCCACGGGCTGGGTTGGTAGTCTGGCCACGGTGTTCTCATGTGGTTGATAAGTTTAAGGTGCAGATAACCCGATCGTCTGGCTTCGTAGACTCATCCACAGTCCAGTCACCGTCAACCAGTCATCAGGATGGTGATCCGTGCAATATAGACGGGAAGACAGTGGGCAGAAATAGCATCACGACTCCAGCCGCCGCTCCACTAAAGCGGCCAAGAGAAGGCGGACCAAACCGAAGAAGGCTGGGCCGAGGGCCAGCGTCAGAGACCTCTCGTCAATCTGTGTCCGCATCCAAGGAGCTGCACGGGGTAGTCTCTGGAACCGCGGGGAAGGGTGCCAGCGTTCAAGAAGGCTCTGGCGCTGGGGTTACGATGTGGAGAAAACATTGCCCGCGTTAAAGTCGCCATCAGGCTCTGGTCACTAATGGGGAATCTGGTCCAGACAAGGGCAAACCGGGGCAAATCCCGGCTCCTTCAAGAAGTAACAATAAGGCTGCTAGGCACCAAAGCCAAGAAGCCGGCCAGCCAAAGCCCGCTCCTAAAGCCACAGAAGCCCGCAGCCAAGTAAACCGCGCAAAACCCAAAACCCAAGGCAGAAGCGGCAAGAAGCCGGCAGGCCAAGAAATCCCCCAAGAAAGTCAAGAGCCCAAAGCAGCGGTCAGCCAACCAAAAGTAGCCAAGAGTCCCAAAGTCCACCAGATAGCCCCCAAGAAAATGGCCCTAAGAAGGCCCTGCGCCAAGAGCTCCCGCAGAAGGCGCAAGCCCAAATCCAAGAAGCAGCGCCCAAGAAGAGTGAGCTTGTCTTCCACCTCACAACTAACGACAACAAACGGCTCTTTTAAGAGCAACCACACATTTCATAAAGAGTTTTATTCCGAATATATTCAATGTTAATTCTCTATATTAGGACTTGTATTTAAGAAGAGGGACAGTTAAATATAGCTAGTTTGGTATAAACTGCAAGTGATGGCATTCAATGTACGAGAAAATTCTAAAAGAAAGTTTAATGTCTGTGACTCTGGGCCCCGTTGTCCCTCATAGTCCGCCATACAGTATACTGACACGTCAGCAAATTCAATACTCCTAAAAAGAAAAGAAATTTTGGAACTGATGAGTGGGCGTTGCCGGGGTCCTTTATTTCTAAAGCACACCGCAAATATGTCTATTTTAACATGTTTATTTAGACACAGGAGCAGCTAGCGCTTAACGTGCTAGCATTACATGTTATCCATAGCATGGTTGAACGCTGATGCGGCTAGCATTAACACGCAAGCAATGTTAGCATTGGCATGGTAGCGGTGTGCGCTAGCTGTTAACATTAGCATTAACATTAGCATGTTAGCATTAGCATGTTTACCACCACGGCTGATGCGCAAGCAA
This sequence comes from Larimichthys crocea, assembly GCF_000972845.2. NCBI lineage: Eukaryota > Metazoa > Chordata > Actinopteri > Sciaenidae > Larimichthys > Larimichthys crocea. The sequence goes on along the minus strand of NW_020854855.1, from coordinate 2,254 downwards.
TTACATTACATGTTATCATTAGCATGTAAAATTGGCGATGTGTTAGCGGCTAGCGCTAGCAGTAAAAGGTAGACAGCTTACGTGGATGGTCACTGTGCGACCTGCCTCGAATGTTCCTACATTTCTATGTATAAATCAAATTCCTGTAAGCTGTGCATTGAGGGCCACAACGGCAGTTTACTCAATTGATTTTTTCGACAGACTTTTCTTCCTCTCCCGGTACCACTCTAGCGTAGACAGTCACTCACTCCAGGATGGAAAGTTCGTCGCATACACACCCATCATTTTTGGTTCAGTTTGTGGCGATTTTGGCAAAACCGTTTTGCCGGAAACTCTAGAAAATTCATAGCATCGATTCCCCCCGCCTTGCACTCACACTCAATTAGAATCTAAAATAGAAACCTCATGAGGAGAGCCACATTTCCACAAGACCACTTGTTTTTAATTACAAAGATTATTTATGGGATTATTGAACTTTTTTTTGGTGATACGTTGTATAATATAGTATCTGTTAGACTAAAGAAACTTTCTCTCATTTTGTCTGTATGGTTGCCAGTCAGTAGCTTACTGTGGTGAAAATGTTTGTGTAATTAAAATATGGCAGATAGTGACTGTGTGGGGGCCCTATTGGAAACGCTCCATTATAATTGTCTGCTGAGCCCGTTGTGGTGTTTTGTTTAAGAGTTAAAGGTGCTCTAAAACTCAGACGTTATGAAATGTGTGCTACCAGGCCTCAAGTATTCCTGAAGAAAGCACCTGTCAATTCTAATATTATGGAAAACAACTGTTGACAGTGAACATGGTAAACAAATTTATATAATAGATAGAGATATATATATATATATGATAATATCTATATATATATATATATAGATATATATAGATAATATAAATAAAATAAATCTTGGGATTGCAAACTTTGTCATTATACATTACTAAAACATTAAAAGGCATTGTGTGTTGCACATGTAGCACAGTGTTCACCTGTAATTTTAAAATACTTCAAGTTTTATTCAAGAACATAATGAGCTAAGTGCCAACATGGCGGAAAACGCTGGGCAACTAAGGAAGGCGATGTAGATTGACAAGTCCTACAGAAGTTTAAAATTATCAGCAGAGCCGCGTAGTTTTTCATATTTTTAGGTGGTGAAGTGGAATCCATTTTAATCAAATTCCTTTCATTTTAATTATCATGAAATGAGAACAGCTCTTTAATTAAAAGAACTACTGTAATGAACAGTGAAGTTTAAAACCTCATCTGCCATTTAGGAAAAAAGCCACTATAGTACCCTAAAAAATGTGAGTTTAAATATAGTCCAGTCTTACGCATTTTGCTTTTAACCACACACCCATTTGAACATTAATTACCACCGGGTATATGTATGTGAACCTTTAAGTCCCCGTGGTCGTGAGCAACGGTTTTGTTGAGAGCAGCCATTACTGTTACTAGAACGTGCACTGTGCCCCTTTAAATAACTTGGATTGTAGGTAAGACCAACATTGAGCCTTGAGAATGAAGTGTGAAAAAGAAAAGTCCTAATTAAATCATAAGTGCAGTATTTTTCTTTTAATACGTGGTAAGGATAGGAACAGCAGTTAAAATACAAGTGTGGGTGGCTCTTAAAAGAGCCTTTGTGTTGCGTCCAGCAGTGAGCGGTTTACTTGGACTTGGCGGGTTTCGGTTCTTTTGGGCAGAAGAACAGCCTGGATGTTGGGCAGCACACCGCCCTGAGCGATGGTCACTCCGCAGAGTTTGTTGAGCTCCTCGTCGTTGCGGACAGCCAGCTGAAGGTGACCGGGGGATGATACGAGTCTTCTTGTTGTGGCGGGCAGCGTTTCCAGGCCAACTCAGGATCTCGGCGTCAGGTATCCAGCACGGCCGCCAGATAGAGGTGGGACCGGCTCCAACACGCTCGGCATAGTTGCCTTTACGCAGCAGTGTGGCCATCGGCCACGGGGACTGAAGCCCGGCACGGCGGCCAAAGGAGGTCTTTGCCTTAGCTCTGGGCTTTGCCACCGGTTTCCCTCGACCACTCATTTTCAAGTACTTTCTAGAGTTAAGACTCAGAAGAAAAGTTGGCGACTACTGGACACAACCCTCGGTATATTGTCAGGCGCGAAGGAGGGGGTTTTGTCGACCAACCAGAAGCAAATAACAGTGTTTTACAGGATCTGGGGGGTTCCGATTTGGATTTCGTGCGGGACTTCTTATATGACTTTTCCGAATAGGCATCGGAGCATCTTGGCGGGGGTC